>NC_064862.1:87294205-87361705 GCF_024139225.1 Suncus etruscus | reverse complement strand
CTGTGCTCAGAAATCACTCCTGGGGGGCCGGGCGGTGGCGCTGGAGGTAAGGTGCCTGCCTTACCTGCGCTAGCCTAGGAGACGGACCGCGGTTCGATCCCCCGGCGTCCCATATGGTCCCCCAAGCCAGGAGCGACTTCTGAGCGCATAGCCAGGAGTAACCCCTGAGCGTTACCGGGTGTGGCCCAAAAACCAAAAAAAAAAAAAAAAAAAAAAAAGAAATCACTCCTGGGAGGCTTGGGGGACCATATGGAATGCGGGAGCTCGAACTCGGGGTAGCCACCTGCAAAGCAAATGCCTTTTCCATTGTACAAAGGTTCTGCCCTCTTGGCTTGAGAATCTCAGAGTCCTAGTCTTGGGGACGGCCCATGTGTGTGGGTCTGGACTGGAGATCTTGAGGTCCCCTTGACAAGCCTTGGGAGGGGGGCGTTCCCAGGTAGGCTGGGCCCCAACATTGTCATTGTGTTCGAGTGCTCCATGAGGACCATGGTGGAGTGAGTGTGGTAGCAGGACAACCACAGAATTTCCACCCTGCACTGCTGCCTTACGCCATGCACCAGCCAGCCAGTGCTCGCCTACCATCTGCTTCACATATATAAATATAAATATAAATATAAATATAAATATATATATATATATATATGTTTTGAACCACACTCAGCGGTGCTCAGGCGTTACTCCTGGCTCTGCACTCAGATATTGCTCTTGGCAGGCTCGGGGGACCATATGGGATGATGGAGATGGGCAGCATGCAAACACCCTACCCACTGTGCTATCATTCCAGTCCCTCCTCCTTGTGGCCAGACTGTGGGCTGTGGTGTGGTTTCCCTCTGGGGTCTGTTGGGCTCCTGTAACTCCTAGGAGCAGAGGAAGAATTCAGAGTCCTCAGGACACCCCATTTGGTCCTGCGGGACTTGCACCTCCTTTTACACCTTGCACAAGGGAGGAAAGGGCAGACAAGGCCCAGGTCTCCACTGAGGCCCCAAACTTTAACCCCTCTCCACTAGATCTTAGCAGAAGCAGCCCCTGAAGTGGTCTTCATCCAGTGCTGTTCCATCACTGGGAGCCTCAAGTGAGGGGCTCAACAGGACCCCACAGGGCACAGGGAGGAGCTAGGGAGTCTGAGAATCTGCAGCAAGGTTCAGGGAGGGGCCTGAGTTGAGGGGGGAAGCTGGTGTGGGTTAGTCTCATTTCTGGGCCACACCTGGTAGATACTAGTGGGGGGTTGGGCTTCTGTTCACCCTTAATTTTAGCTTCACTGAGGTCCTTCCCTCAGGACAGTCCCAATGGGGTTGAGGTGTTGCAGGGGTCCTGAGGAGATGACAGAGGGCTCTCTTCCCAGAGCCTGGACATCCAGACCTTTGGTGTAACTTGATTCTAAGTGCTGGTACTGAGCGAGCGCTCGCCAGGACTCCCCTGGTTTGGGGGAGCCATAGGCCAAGGCAGTGCCTCCTCACACTGTGCCCTGCAGTCATGGGGACCGGCCTCACCCCAGGGGCCTTCTGCTGTTCTGCAGCTCAGAGCCTAGTTCCCCAAGGAGAGTAGGGATGGGGGGAGCCTACACCCTTGGGAACAATTGTGGGGGCCCGCCCCAGCTACAGGCTTCTTCCACAAACACAAGCAGAGCAAGCATCCAGTTTTAGACAAAAAAGCACTTTTATTGAACCAAAAAATATGGGAGGGAAGTCTGGAAAGCACAATGCGCCTGAACCATTTTCTTTCAACTGTTTTTTTTTTTTAAAGGCCCAAAAAAACTGGGAAAAAAAAAATCAACACAAAGCTTGTAATTCCCAATCACCATTGTATCAGGCTGTTACATCTAAAGAACAGACATTTGTTTCAAAACTATCGGGCAGGATGGGGAGAGGGAGAGAGGGGGGAGAGAAAAGGAGAGACACATCACCCAAGTAGACGCAGGGAGGTTTTGTTATCATTTATTTGTGAAGTTAAAAACGAGCGATAAAAAGTAAAAACTGCCATACAAGTTTTGTTTGTTTTGCTGTTTGTTTTTAGTTTCAACATCCTCTCTGAACAGATGAACCACACAGACCAGTCCTGGAAATGGGGGGACAGAGGAAGGGGTGATCGGGGACAGGAGGAGCAGGGTGGAAGCAAGAGGAGAGGAGGCAGGGGGCCTGACTGGAGGAGTGGGGTATCCCACAATGATCTACACGCCTGGTCCAAGGAATGTTCCAACTCTAACTAAAAAAAAAAAAAAAAAAAAAAAAGAAAAAGGAAAAAAAAAAGCCAAGAGTGACTTTTTCTTTTTTTCCTTTGCAAAAGTTTATTTTAAAAACATGGGATAGGGCCAGGTTGCTGGGAGGAGAAAACGAATTACTTTCCCTAGAAAGAGGCAGTTTCAGGCCAGGGCCGGGCCGGGGCTGTATAGGGATATATATGTATTTATATATATTTATATATATAAATTCATGTTTTCTTTTGCTCGTTTTTTGACTTTTAGTTTTTGGCAGAGATTCGACTCGCTATCTTCTACGGCTGGCTCGACACGAAGGATCCCAATTTTGGAAAGGAAGAAGTAAAGCACGTGAGGCAACGCTGAACGAGCGAGCCAGCGGCCCAGGACCCATGGCGGTGCGTGGGGGCGGCCCTGGCCCCTGCCCTTGACTCTCTTAGTTAGCCAAACCCACAGGGGGAGAAAAACCCATTAGGGGAAGAAAAGAAAAACCCCCACCCACCTTGAAAGCCCCCGAGAACAGAACTTAAAAAAAACCAACCCAAAACCACCAATAATCAAGATTTTCACAGATGAAGAAGTTTTCACATTCATTCGATTCATTGAGCCTGCAGAGAGGGAGAGAGAATGGGTCACTCTGGGCAGGGCGGGGGCCGGGCTGGGGAGCCCGTGGGACGCCGGGCGCTGCTGGGCAGGCCAAGTGCTCCTGGAGCTCGGCTGAGGCAGGCTGGTTCCTAGATGGAGGAGGAGGAGGAGGAGGAAGAGAAAGAAGCAGGGGCCACACAGAGAGAGGAGAGCGAGAGAGCAGTGCTCAGGGGTGAGGAAAGGGCCCTTGGTCTGCAGGCGGGCGGCTCCCAGCTCAGCGCAGCGCGTCCCATCAACAGTCGCTCGGATCACGGTGTCCCCACAACACCCCTGTGAGGTAGGTTGGAAGGTGGTGACGACCGTCACGCCCACTTCATAGACGCCAGCTGGCGGGCGAGCGGGCAGGACACGGAGGTGGGCGGGTGGGCCCGTGCGTGCCCGAGGCTCCCCGCGGCCTCACCGGAGCAGAGGTGACCCCCCGCTGGGGGCCCGCGACAGTCACCGGGCACAGGAGCCGAGATCGTGGGCTTCAAAAGAAGGGGATCAAAAGAACAAAACCCAAAAGAGTACTGCGGGGGGAGACTAGACGTTCTCGTCCCAGAGGCTGGATTCTGAGTGCACAAGCGGCTGGGCCGGCTGGCTTCACGGAGCGGCGCCCCGGGGTTCTTCCAGTCCGTCTGACAGTCCTGCCTCAGTGAGGGTCCGCGCCAGTCCAGACACGGGGTGTCCAGCGGGCCAGTGGTGCCCGCGGCCTCTTCCTTCCGCCTCTGCACCCAGCGCTCCCGGGCAGGCAGGCATCAAGGGCACACCCCGCAGGGGAAGGGGTTGCCAGCGCTCCCCACTAAGGCAGGATGGACGGTGGCGGGGGGCTGGAAGGAGAAGGGCGGGGGCGGGGGGTGGCAGTTCCCACTTGCCTGCTGCTGGCCCTGCGGCGTGGGCGGGGGCTGGGGGCCGCCGGGCCCAGGGCTCTGTCCGTAGTAGGCCGCCTGCTGCCGGTAATACTCAGCCCAGGCAGCGCTGTAGTCTGGCTGTGAGCCTGGAGGTGCGCCGGGACCCCCTCCGGTGGCCACTTGTGCTGTGGGGGAGCAGAGTGTGAGTGTGGGCTGGGGCGTGGGCAGAATGGGGCCAGTCCCCCAGGCCTGGTGGCTCACCCTGCTTCTTGTAGTACTCCTCCCAAGCCTTGGTGTAGTCCTGCTGCGGGGGCGCGCCCGGCTGCTGTGGCTGCTGACCTGGGTGGGGAACCGGGGATGCCATCAGGTCAAGCTGTGCTTCCCGAGGCCACCACTCCCCCACTGCCTTCCAGAACCCCAAATGCTCACCTATCTTTTTGTAATACTCTTCCCAGGCCTTCGTGTAGTCCGACTGGCCAGCGGGAGGCGGCTGTGGGGGCTCACCCTGGGCAGGGGGGGCAGCAGGGGCTGGCGCGGGGCCTGGCACAGGGCCAGGGGGTTGCTGGTAGTAGTGGGAGTAGTAGGCGGCCCAGGCGGCATTGGGGTCAGCGGCCGCAGCAGCAGCTTTGCCTGCAGGGGTCAGGGAGAGCTGAGCGGCAGCAGCAAGGCACAGGGCCCAGCCTGCCGCTGTGGAGGCCCGCCCCCCGCCCCTCTGGTTCTCCCCAGCTGTCCTTACTTGGGTCGTGAGGAGCTGGCGGCTGCCATTGGGGGTAGGTGTTTCCCCAGCCCTGGGGTGGGTACTGGTGAGGGGGAGGACCCCCGGCACTGTAGGACAGGAGAAAGGGAGAGTGAGCAGGGCTGACTCCAGGAGGAACTTGGAGGTCACTCATGGAATTGATTGAGACAACCACACTCCACTCCAGGGAACCTAAGCCAGTTCCCCCAAGGAAAGGCTGGTTAAGTGTGCACCTCCTTCCAAGGGCACAAAGAGCTTATGGGGGGATCCAGCCTGATCCTCGGGCACTTGAGTACTCACTGTGGGGGGGCTCCTGGCGGCCCCTGGTTGAAGGGCCCAGGGTTGAAGGGCCCCATGGGGCCAGCAGGGCCGGGTCCTCCCGGGCCTGGTCCAACAGGGCAGAGGGGACCCTGGGGAAAGGCAGAGGGTAAGAACCAAGGATGCAGGTGGCGACACTCACCCCACCCCACTCTAGCTGGCCACACCGTACCTCGATCTTCTCCTCAATGAGTTGCTTGGCATGGTCGATCTGCTGGGGTGAGCCCCGGATGACGAAGAGTTTGAAGTTGGGGTCCCCGTTGGGCGGCAGCTGCCGGGAGATCTCCACAAAGGCCCCCGTCTGCTGGTTGATGGCTTTCACGTTCTCACCACCTGTGGGCCAGAGAGGGGGTGATGGCGGGCGGGGTGGGGGGGGTGACGGTGGGTGGGGAGGCCCGCAGTGGTCAGGCTGGGCAATACTCACCCCTGCCGATGACTAGCCCGCACTTGTGGGTGGGGATGGAGAAGGTCATCTCAGCGCCAGGGGGTCCCCAGCTGCCCTGGCCCCGGCCTCGGCCCCGGCCCCCCGGGGGCATGCCAGGACCCCCAGGAGGGCCCGGGGGTCCACTCTGTAACAGAAGAGCTGCAAGTGAGGCTGGGGAAGCCAGACTGCTCACTCCCCGGCCCTCCAACAGCCCGTGCCCTCCCCCATACCCGCAGGCTCTGAAGCAGGTCATTGATGATCCTTGCTGCGTGCTCACACCGGTCCGGGGGCCCCATGATGTGTGCGATCTTTTCGGGGCCCGTCCCATCGTCTGTGGGCAGCAGGGAGGGAGGTTAAGAGACGCGGTAGCCCTTGCAGTCAGAAGGGCCGGGTGAAGCAGGCAGAGCTCAGGGCTCTGGGTGCTGCGGGAGCCCCCACCTTGCTTGAACTGAATCCGCACGCCAGCGTCGTTCTGGATCTTCTTGATCATCTCCCCGCTCCGGCCGATGACCACTCCCACAGAATGCCGTGGTACGGGCACCTGAGGGGTGAATGGAGGGTCAGCAGGGCCCCCTCTGCACTACCCTGCCTCACCCCATTCTGCTCCCCGCACACTCACATCGATGCCGCCGCCGATCCGGGAGCCGTACTCATTCCGGTCCCCGAAGCCGGCCTGGTCGCGCTCTCGGAGAATGTCCATGACCATCTCGCAGGCTTGCTGTGAACAAGAGGCCGGGTCAACAGGGGCTCCTCCCCTCCCCCTAACAGCACCCCAGGCTCCCAGCCATGTAGACAGGCCAGCATACCACCCTGGCACCCTGGGCCACCCACCTGCACTTTGTAGGGGTCCCCGATGATCCTCAGCGGCTTGTCCACATTGGTATTCTGGGACCCATCCTGAATCAGGATCATCTTCACGCCAGCACGTTCCTGTACCAAGGGGAAGAGTGGGTGAAGGGACAGAGCACCCAAAGGCTTGGGAGGAGGTGACACACCCCAAGTGCCTCACTTGGAGGAGTCCAACAGCAGGTTGTCAATGGAGAGCCCTGGCTGTTCCAAGAAGCGAGGGAGTGAGGGCGTTGCAAAAACAGGGCTTGGGGGTGTGTGTGTCCCTACCTGCAGCTGCTTGATGGTCTCCCCGCCCTTGCCGATGACCAGGCCGGCCTTGCCTGCAGGGATCATGATCTCCTGCACCGTGCCATTCTGGCCCCCGTTGGCATTGTCGTGGAACTGTCCAGGGGGGCCCCCGCGCCCCCGAGACACAATGTCATCCAGCATCATCTTGGCTTTCCTGGGAACGGCATGGATGGAGTCCAGACACTCCGTGAACCAAACTCTCGGTGGGCTTAGGGCAGCGGGGGTTTGGAGAGAAGAAAAGGGGTGTCCTGGGGCTGGGGAACCCATCCCATAAGTGAGCTGAGGACGGGGTGCAGACTGGTCGGGATACGAGACTAACCACCCACGTCCCTGGGGGCCAAAGGCATTAGAGGAGGGACTTACTGCACAGACTCGGGGGACCCTGTCAAAGACACGCTGCGCTCCGGAAGGCCACCACTGTCTGGGAAGAGAGCGGGGGACTCAGCTCAGGGTTTCTGCAGAACCCCGACAGCCCCTCCACAGTGAGGGGGGCTCCAAGTTCCTTGTACAAGGATGCCCCAAACCTGGGCCCAGCACCCATAGCAACCACTCCCCACAAGACAACCAGGGATGCTGGCAGCACCTACCTGGAGAAATCTGCACTTTGCACCCTGAATCCTGCTGGATCTTGTTGATCTGCTCGCCACCTCGGCCAATGACTAGGGAGAAGCGGGGGAAGAAGAGGGCATGGATGGAGGGGGTTGGACCTGGGCTGGTCACGCCCCCAACCCCACCCATGGGGGGGAACAGGGCACAGGACACTTCTGGGACTCCCGCGGAGACCCCACTCACTCAATCCCACCATGCCGTCTGGGACGCGGTACTCCTCCGTCACTGACGTTCTATAGAGGGACAGTGGGGCACTGAGCAGGGAGCAGAACCGGACAGACCCTGCCACCGGCGCCTTCCATCATTCCCCTTTCCGGGCCTCAGTTTCCCCACAGGGGACACACAAATGGCCTGCTCCGGGTCCATATGACCCCAGCCCTAATCCTGGGAGCTGATGAGCCACTGGGGGAGATGCCCAAGTTCTTCTCAACTCACGAACCCCCCCCCCCCCCGTTGTTTATTGTACTCAACCACACTCGCGGCCTATCAGAAAAGGTGGGTACAGAAAGATGCTTCCTACAGCCGCCCCAAGTCCCAGGCCAGGCCTACTTGCCACACCCCAAGGCCCTGCACTCAGGAATGGGGCAACCAAAGCAGCTGCCTCAACGCCCCAAGGTGTAAAGGAAAGCCAGGAAAAGGATGGAGGGGAAACTTAGGTACCCCCAAGTCTTGACTTACCTGGGGGGAGGATGGATGGGTCCTAGCTGAGAGCTGAGTGCTGCGAAGAAACGCAAAGAAAATGGGGTCGGGACCCTCTGACACCCCTGCACTCCCTGGGGTGCCCTCTCTGGGGTAAGGGCAAACTCCCCAGGCCCCCTTCTAGCAAGGCCTGAGCTGCCAGTTTGCAGAGTGGACTTGCCATGCACCCCAGGTCTGCTCCGATTCCAGGGTTTCTAGGACTCCCCATAAGGGGGGGTGTACCTGGTGTCTGAAAACACGGGAATGGGCCCCCCCTACCCCAGGCTGCCACCTCACCCAAAGGACTTACTGTCTCCCTGGGAGGCCAACTTCTTGCTCTCAGGTTGGTCTGCGGGAGACAGGGACAGGGTCAGTCCCCCACTGCAGAGCAAGAAAGCTCTTCCAAGGAAGGGGGACAGTGGTGGCACACCCAGGAGGAAACTATGGAGCACCCCCAGCCGGTCACACTGGGGACTTCTTGTGGTTAACAGGTGCTGACGGGGGTGAGGGGATGCAGGGCAGCTTCCAGGGAGGCCCGCATGCCACAGCAGCGGCCAGAAGGGGAAAGTAGTGCCAGACACCCACAAGCAGAGAGCAGCCCCTCCACTCCTCCCTCCTTTTCACTCCGAACCTGACAAGCTGGGGGAACAGAAGCTCCCAACACTCCCACCAACAGCACAGGAGCCCCCACCCTCATTCCAGAGAGGGGGGTTACCTCCGTCTTCTAACTGCCTCTTCTGACCCCCGAACCCGAAATCAGGGCTGCTGTTGTTGACGGTGCTGGCGGCATCGCCTCCGATTTTGGCTGCGATCTGGAAAGGTGGGAGCACAGGGTCAATCCCAGCACTTGCAGAAGCCCTGGGCCCACACAGGGGAAAGGCGCACAGGGCAGGGAGAACCCGGGCCCCCAGTTTTGGAACAAATCCCCGACTTAGAGATGGGGTGTGAGAAAATTAAAAAAAAAAAAAAAAAAAAAAAAAAGTTGGGTGTATCCTTGAGTCAGCCCGCTCCCTCCTCATGTGTAGCCACAGTAAGGAGGTTGTAGGCAGCACAGCCTCCCCAAAAGTGCCCAGTACCCTGATTCTGGGCACGGGGGATGAGAGAGGGGCACCAACTCCAGACAAGCACAAGTTTTGAGGCCGCTCAAAACTCTGGCCATACCTAAGACCCCCCTAGGGGGTCCACATCCCAGATACATCCTTTCCAAGCACTCCCAAGCTGGCAAAGTTGGGCCGGGTGCAGCTCTCCAACCCTCCCTTCATAACACCTGCTCCTCTGGGGGGGGGGGGCCCAGATAGAGCCTGTCCACGGGGTATCTCCCAAACAGAAGAGTTGGCGAACGGTCGCGCCCAATGGGGGGGGGGGCAAGCCCACAGATCCAAGCCCCGGAGAGGGGCCCACTGGGATCCCCAAAAGTGCAGCCACATCCTCCAGCGGGGGTCGGTCAGGAAAGGAGCGCTGTGTGTGTGTCCGTGTACATGGGGGGGGGAACCCCAATCACAATACCTTCCGTGTGGTCATCACGCCTCCAAACACTGAGTTATTTGGGGAGGGGGGACAGACACAGATACATACACACACCAGCCCCCCCAAGAAGCAATCAGAAGGGCCCCCCCATCTTGATACTCTCCTCCGAGCTTGGGGGAACAAGTAATTTCCCTCCGAGGGTGGGGGTCAGAAAGGGGGCGTAGGGGACCCCCCACCAAGCTAGGATCTGCCATGCTGGGGCGGTGGAGGCCCAGGCTGGGGGCCCCCCCCGAAGCGCCCCCTCCCCTCGGCACACTCGCAGCGCCATCGGAGGCCAAGAGGGGGTTCGCCCCGCCCACGTGACCCCCGCGCCCCCTCCCTCGGCGCGCGCACGTGACCGACCCTCCCCCCGCGTGCGCGCGCCCCCTCCCCTGCGCGCCGCCCGCCCGCCGCGGCCTCCTACCTGGCGGGCCCGCTGCACGGCGTCGGCGAAGGCGTCCTTGCGGATCCCGGGGCCGCCCCCGCCGGGAGGCTGCGAGGGGCCCCCGGACGAGCCCCCGGCGCCGGGGCCGCCCCCGGGACCCCCGCCGCCCCTGTCCGCGGCGCCCGGCGGGCCCGACGGCGGCCCTCCCCCGGCGCCCCCCCGATCCGCCACCCCCGCCGGCGGGCGGCGGCGGCCCGGACGGCGGCCCCCCCGTGCTGTAGTCGGACATGGCGCGGCTGGGCCGGGCCTGGCGCGGAGCTGCGGCTCGAGGCGGCGGCGGCGGCTCAACGCGGGAACAAGGCCTCGCTCGCTCCGCACGCCGCGGGGCACTCTGGGAAGGCGACGCGGGCGGGGGGCGAGGCCCGCCCCCTCGCCGACGGACAGCGCCGCGCGGCCAATAGGCGGGCGGCCGCCGCGCCCGGCCAGCCAATAGCGAGCGACGGCCGGCCGGCCGGCCAATCGGGGGCGAGCGCCGGAAGGGGCGGGGCGGGAGCGCGCGCGTGATGGACGGCTCCGGGAGGCAATGGCGGCCGGCGGTGGGCGGGGCGGAGCCGGCCGGCGCCAGAGCGTGGGAGGCTGGCTCTTCAACACCCCCTCCCCCGGTGAAGCCCAGGTCGAGCTCCAGAACCGCGTGCCCGCCAAGGCGGCTTCGGCACCGGCTGGGGTACTCGAGAGAGTGCAGCGAACGGGAAGGGGAAGGCCTGACTTAAAGGCTCCCTTCTCCGCCCTCTTTTGAACGGGGCTGGGCGTGTCGGGCGCGACAGCCAATGAGGACGCGCGGGAGGCGGTGCTTAGGAAGATTGGCAGCGGGCTCGGCCTATGCGCTGACGCGCTCGCGCTGTGACGCTCATCGGGTGGGACTGGCTTGCCCCGTTAACCATCATCCTTTTCCCGTTCTGGTCGTCGGCCAATGGCTGAGCGGCGGGGGCGGGCGTACGGTGACTGACGTGGCTCCCGGCGAATGGCCGTGGAGGAAACGCTGGCGCCCGGTTTTGGTGGGAGCCAATGGGAAGCACCGCTGCATTGGGGCGGGGCCGAGCGGTCCTCGTCGAAAGTGGATTGGCGGGAGGGGCGTGAATGGCAGCCGGAGTGGGCGGGGCCAGATTCAGGGTTGACGTCTGGTTCGGCTGCGGAGGCCGCCGGGCACGTGGCCTGCTTGAGGCCTGGGAGAGCCAGAGGATGCTGGGAAGGGAGGTTGGCCCCAGAGCTGGAGTTTCCTAAAGGATGCTCCAATGATGTCTTCTTCTTCCACCCACAATCTAGACACTCCATCCATCCATTTTCTCTCCTTGACCCAAGAAACGAGCTCCCCTGGCTAAGGGATCAACTTTTCTGTGATTTTCATTTTGTTTTCTTTGGGGCCACATCTGGCCTAGCTCTGCACTCAGGTATCATTCCTGGGTTGTCTAGGGGCAGGGAGGGGTAATAGAATCTGGGTGGGTCTTGTGCAAGACAAGCGCTTATCCCCTCTGTCCTATTGCTCTGGCCCTCAAGGGCCCTTAGTTTTCGTCTAGAATGTGTTCTTTAACACTCTGACCCTCGATTTGCACTCTGGGACAGAGACACCATCTCAAGTTCCTGTTGCCGTTCAAGATAAAGGGGTTCGGTGTATCCAGGTCCCACTTAGGAATCTCAGAAGCCAGAGTAGTGGGACTGCAGGGTGCATGCTTTGCCTTGCATGCAGCAGGTTCAATCCCCAGCACCCAGTAGGGTCCCCAAGTCTCTTAGTGCAGCCAGCTGTGCCCCCACCCGCCAAATCCCAGGAACCCAGCCTCCATCCTGCACCCAGTTATCCCAAGCATGTGTTGGAGGAGAAATCTTCTCTTCCTGCTCAATTCCTTCATCACTGCTTTGCCCTTGGGGCTAGGACAGACCTAATCAGGAGAGGCGTCCAATCAGGCCCCAAGGAGGGGACCCCAGGGATCTTTTTTTTGTTTTTGTTCTTGATTTTGGGTCACACAGCAGTGCTCAGAGTTACTCCTGGTTCTGTGCTCAGAAATTGCCCCCAGCAGACTCTGGGGACCTCTTCTGATGCAAAGCCCCCCCAGTATCTTCTGATTAAATCTGCCTCCTGAGGACCCAGAGCCTGGAGGAATGTTTGGGGCTAAGGAATATGGGGTCCAGCTGGTCTTTTTCTGCTCAGATTATGTCACTTAGTGTCTTGTCTGGACAGCCAGGGTCTTCTTCATGCCTCGTATCACCACACAGCTGATTCGCCTGGCTGGCACCTCCTTCAGCACGATGGGAGCCATGCCTCAGTACAAGCTTGGCCAGCCCTGCTGGGTCAGGATCCGCTGGAAGACACCCAGCATGGTGGGGTTCACGCCCTCCACAGGATCTGCAGAGACACAGTTGGCTCAGTGCTGGAGTCAGAGATAATGGGGTACAGCTGGGTGAAGTTGGACATGTAAGGGGAGGTGGGCTGGGACTGGAAAAGCAGCAGGGAGTTGAGGTTTGGGGACTGGAGTGATTGTACAGTGCGGCTGGATGCGGGTTTGAACTCCAGCATGCCATAGGGTTCCCAGAACACTGCCAGGCGTGGTTCCTGAACACCCTGAGTGGCCTAAAAACAAACAAACAAAAGGATTAAAAATAAATCAATAAAGTGGAGAGCTTTGGAGGTGCATCAATCGTTGCATTTGGATATTTTCATTTGATCAGCCCTGACCTCCAGGCCAAGAGTAGCCCCTCAAGACTGTCGGGTGTGGGCCCGGAGAGATAGCACAGCGGCGTTTGCCTTGCAAGCAGCCAATCCAGGACCAAAGGTGGTTGGTTCGAATCCTGGTGTCCCATATGGTCCCCCGTGCCTGCCAGGAGCTATTTCTGAGCAGACAGCCAGGAGTAACCCCTGAGCACCGCCGGGTGTGGCCCAAAAACCAAAAACCAAAAAAAAAAAAAAGACTGTCGGGTGTAACCCCCTAAAGTAAAGAAGAACCCAAAAGACCAGCTGAAGTCACCAGCACTTAGGAATGTCCAGCCACAGGCCATGCCAGGCTTGTGTGGTCTCGGGTCAGCCAGAAAGCCAGGATGCTGCTGGAGAGGTAGAAGCTCAGGAACACCCACAAAAGGCCCCATGTCCATGCCTGGCACCTCAGGGTCCTCAGAACCTCAGAGGATCCCCAAAGAATACCTGGGCATGATCCCAAACATTAAACATATAGATACTGGGGGCCCGAAACTCGCCTGCTGAACAGGGACAAATCACAGCTCATTCTCTCTCGTGTCCAAATTGTACACGTGGGTGCAGCCCGGGGTCCGGAAGGGGTGGTGGCAGGGGTGCTGGTTGTGGAAGTCACGTGCCTCAGCCTCATCAGTGGGGCCCCCACAGCTACCGAGGGCCAGGAGAACCCTCTGGCACCTCTTTACCAAGCAAGGCCTAGGAAGGAGGGGATGGAGAGACTAAAGAGATCCTTGCGTCCTCAGTGAGCAGGGATTCAGTTTCCCAGTGAACACCCTGAAATGTCCACAATCCAGCTCACTCTTCTTTAAAAAAAAAATGGGGGCTGGAGAGATAGCATGGAGGTAGAGTGTTTGCCTTGCATGCAGAAGGACGATGGTTTGAAGCCCGGCATCCCATATGGCCCCCTGAGCCTGCCAGGTGCCATTTCTGAGCATAGAGCCAGGAGTAACCCCTGAGCACTGCTGGGTGTGACCCAAAAATAAAAACCAAAAAAAAAAAAAAAAAATGAGGGGAGGCCAGAGTGATAGTACAGCAGGGATTGCCCTTGCTTTGCATGTGGCAGACCAAGGCTCGATCTTAGAACCCCACAGGGTCCCCAAGCCCAGCCAGAAGTGGACCCTGCTCACAGAGCCAGAGCCAGGAGTCAGCCCTTGAACATCGCTGGGAATGGCCAAAGACCAAAAGTAAAGATAAATAAATAAATAAATTTTAGGGGCTACACCTGGCAGTTCTTAGGACATCCTCTGGCTCTGTACTCACAGATAATTCCTGAGCAGGGGACCCCCTGCAGTGCTGGGGCTCAAACCTGGGTTGGCCATATTTAGGGCCAGTATCAACCCTATTAAATCTCTTCAGCTCTAGTTTTTTGTGGGGCCACACCCAGTGGTGCTTAGGGATCACTCCTGGCTCTGCACTCAGGGATCACTCCCAGCAGGCTCCAAGATACCAATGGAATGTCGGGGATTGAACCAGGGTCACTTGCGTTCAAAGCAAATGTCCTCCCTGTTGTGCTATCACTCTGGCCCCTGGCTCTGTATGATTATTATTATTTTTGGCAGTCACACCTGGCAGGATTTATGCTGCCCAGCTCATTACTTGGCAAGTGGGGACTAAGGGGTGCCAGGAGTGACCCCTGGCTTTTGCATGTTGAGCTGTGTTCCAGTCCCTCGTACCCTCTCCCGGGCGCTGTTTTTCTGTGACTCCATCCACTAAGTATGTGGCCGTTTGTTCAAGTACAACAGAGACCTGATATGGAGTTTCGTTGTCATGGGAATGGGAGGCTGGTTGGGAAGGAGAATTGGGGGGGTGGTCTGGAGGAAGGGAGGAGAGGGAGAAACAAAGAACAGGGGACAGAGAAGGAAAAGAGAAGAAAAGACACAAGAAGAAAAGTGGCTGGAGCAATAGCACAGCAAAGAGAGCATTTTGCCTTGCATGCAGCTGACCCAGGACCAACCTGGGTTCGATTCCTGGCATCCATACGATCCCCCAAACCTGCCAGGAGTGATTCCTGAGTGCAGAGCCAGGAGTAACCCCTGAGCACTAATGGGTATAGCCCCCTCAAAATATAAAAAAAGGACAAGAAAAAGCAGCGAAGGGGGGGCCGGAGAGATAGCATGGAGGTAAGGCGTTTGCCTTTCATGCAGAAGGTTCGTGGTTCAAATCCCGGTGTCCCATATGGTCCATCGTGCCTGCCAGGAGCGATTTCTGAGCATAGAGCCAGGAGTAACCCCTGAGCACTGCCGGGTGTGACCCAAAAACCAAAAAAAAAAAAAAAAGCAGCGAAGGGGGCTGGAACGAATGGACAGCAGTGAGAAGGGCTCTTGCCTTGCATATGGCCAACCTGGGTTCGATCCCCAGCACCCCATTGGATCCCCTGAGCACTGTCAGGAATGATTTATTTTTTGGGGGGATTGGGCCATACCCAGTGGTGCTCACGGGTTACTCCTGGCTCTGCACTCAGAAATTGTTCCTGGCATGTTTGGGGGACCATATGGGATGCTGGGGATCAAACTCTGGTCAGTCCTGGGTTGGCTGCAAGCAAGGCAAACACGCTACTGCTGTGCTATCACTCCAGCCCCAGGAGTGAATCCTGATCAGAGTGATTCCTAAGCCTTGAGCACTGCTGGATGTGACCCCCCCCCAAAAAAAAAAAAAAAGCAAAAGTAAAGAAAAAGGTTTAAGAAGCAGAAAATGACAGTGAGGAGGAGAGGGGCGGGGGAGTCCCCATTTTATCAGGCTAGAGGGCTGGAGAAAAGAACATGGGCTTAGGGGCTGGAGAGATAGCAAGGAGGTAGGGCATTTGCCTTGCATGCAGAAGGACAGTGGTTGGAATCCCAGCATCCCATGTGGTCCCGCGAGCCTGCCAGGAGAGATTTCTGAGCAGAGCCAGGAGGAACCCCTGAGCGCTGCTGGGTGTGTCCCAAAAACCAAAACCCAAAAACCAAAAAAAAAAGAACATGTGTTTAGGGGCTGGAGAGAAAGCACAGCGGTAGGGCATTTGCACGTGGCCAACCCAGGAGAAGGTGGTTCAATTCCTGACATCCCATATGGTCCCCCGAGTCAGCCAGGAACAATTTCTGAGCGCAGAGCCAGGAGGAACCCCTGAGCACCACTGGGTGTGACCCAAAAAAGCCAAAAACGAAACAAAACAAAACAAAAAAAATCCCACCTGGGTTTAAATCCTGCCCCTGGTCATTCCTTTTTTGTTGTTTTGTTTTTGTTTGTTTGTTTGTTTTGGTTTTTGGGCCACACCCGGCATTGCTCAGGGGTTACTCCTGGCTGTCTGCTCAGAAATAGCTCCTGGCAGGCACCGGGGACCATATGGGACACCGGGATTCGAACCAACCACCTTTTGTCCTGGATCGGCTGCTTGCAAGGCAAACACCACTGTGTTATCTCTCCGGGCCCTGTTGTTTTGTTTTTATTTGGGGGGCCATACCAGGTGATGCTCAGGGTTTATTCCTGGCATTGTGTTTAGGGGTCACTCCTATCATGTTTTCCTGAAAATAGGACCTACTTACAGGTTTCCTTCTGGGTAACATATAAGGTATCCCCCCTCAAAAATAAGGCCCCCCTAGGCTCTGTCTCGGAATGAAAATTAATTTACCATAAACTGGTTTCTAAGGCTGCTCCGACTGTCATCTGTAGGATTCACAGTTTTTCTGGATTGTGTTGACAACTACTGTACTACCATACCGTATAAAGGTAATAAATTTCCTTTATTTTCACTTAACAATAAATGTGTAATAAATGGAAATATAAGACATCCCCTGAAAATAAGACCTAACGTGTCTTTTTTTTTTTTTTTTTTTCTGGGCCACACCCGGCGGTGCTCAGGGGTTACTCCTGGCTGTCTGCTCAGAAATAGCTCCTGGCAGGCACGGGGGACCATATGGGACACCGAGATTCGAACCAACCACCTTTGGTCCTGGATCGGCTGCTTGCAAGGCAAACGCCGCTGTGCTATCTCTCCGGGCCCCTAACGCATCTTTGGGAGCAAAATTTAATATCAGATACTGCCTTATTTTTAGGGGCCAAGCGATGGCGCAGCAGTAGGGCGTTTGCCTTGCACGCGGCTGATCCAGGACTGACTGCGGTTTGATCCCCCAGCGTCCCATATGGTCCCCTAAGCCAGGAGCGATTTCTGAGTGCATAGCCAGGAGAAACCCTAAGCCTCACCGGATGTGGCCAAAAAAAGAAAAGAAAAAAGATACTGTCTTATTTTCAGGGAAACAAGGTAGCAGGACTTGGGGACACTAGGGGATGCCAGAGATAGAACCTGGGTCAGCCCCTCTGCAACAGTAGCCGCTTACTCTCAATTCTCCAACCCTGCCTGTGATACTTCTTAACTTGGGGTCCCCAATTTGACCCCTCTGAATGCCAGTTTCCCCAGCAGAAAACCAGAAGTCTGATATTTTGTCGTTTTATTTGAAGATCTCAAAAACAACTTTTTTGGGGGGGTGTTTTGGACTGCACCTGGCTCTGGGCTCAGAAATTGCTCCTGGCAGGCTCAGGCGACCAGATGGGATGCTGGGGATCGAACCCGAGTTAGCAGTGTGTAGGGCTAATTCTCTACCTCCCCTCAAGCTGCTGTTTAACGCATCCCGGTCTCTGACTGGGAGACCCCAATCCCCCCAACTCCTGAACCCTGGAATCTGGGCCTCATCCACTACCGTCTGCTCTCCCTGCGGCGGCCACCAGGGGGCGCGCTGACCTCTGAGTCAGGGCCCGCCCCATGGTGCCCACCTTCCCTCCGAACAAAGTGCAAAGTTCTCCCTCTGTCCGCATGGTCGGGTCCACATGGGCTCCCTTCCTCCTCTTTCTCCTCCTCCCCAGTGTCCCTTTCCCCTTCCGCCCTAGCCTCTTCTGTGCTTCTCTCACCTGCCCCAGGACCTTTGCACAAGCCAGGTTCTCCAGCTGGAGTACCCCTCCTTTCACACCCACCTCTCCACGGCTCCACCCTGCAATGTCTTTAATCTATTCTATTCAGACGCCGCTTTCTCCACGAGGCCTTCTTTGACCTCTTGTTTAAATTTTAAACTCCGTGACGCAGGGCTCAAGCCCCGTACTGGGTAGGTTTGAGGCCCCGAGTTTGATAACCAGCAAAATCAAAATTAAAGTCTCCCTGGTGGTGTTTCTTAGACTGCTTCTCTCTTTTATATTGACCCATTGCTCAATGATGTTATCAATGGGCCCTTTTTTCGCGCGCTTGTGTGTCTTGGTTTGTTTTTGGCATTTCCATGGTTCAGTTGAACGTTCGTTTGTTTTTTGGGCCACACCTGGCAGTGCTCAGAGTTTACTCCCAACTCTGTGCTCAGAAACTGCTCCTGGCAGGCCCGGGGGACCATATGGGGTGCCAGGATCCGAGCCACTGTCCGTCCTACCCCTGTGCTATCTCTCCGGCCCCCTTTATGTTTGGGTCAGTCACACCTGGCAGTGCTTAGGCTCAGGGGACCATATGGATGCCAGGATTTGAACCACTGTCCTGCATGCAAAGCAAACGCCCTACCTCCGTGCTGTCTCTCCAGCCTTTTTTTTTTTCCCTTTTTGTTTGTTTTCTTGTTTTGGGGTCACACCCGGCAGCACTCAGGGGTTACTCCTGGCTCTACACTCAGAAATCACTCCTGGCAGGCTCAGGGGACCATATGGGATGCTGGGATTCGAACCACCAACCTTCTGCATGTGAGGCAAATGCCTCACCTCCATGCTATCTCTCCGGCCTCAGCCTTTTTCTTTTTTAAGCTCTAGCCTGAGATGCTCAGGGGCTACTCCAGGTTTGGTAATCTGGTGCTGAGGAGGGATGGAGGAGGTATTGGGGATCAAACCTGGGGCCTTTCCCAGGCTGAAGCCCTCAGCCTTTTCATCCAGTTCCTGAACCCTCTCTGGCTTGTTTGGTGTCTGACTGTCCACCTGTCTGTGGAAATGACTGGGAGACTCAGGGACATCGTGAAGACAGACAGTGGGGAAAAAATGAGCCTGGCTCAAAGTTGTGATGTTTCCCTCCTCCCCCCTTAACAGAGGGGGAAACTGAGGCTGGGGGTAGAAACTCACTCAGTGAGGGGCTCCCACACTCACCACCCTACTCTTCAGTCAATACCAGAAGCCAAGAGCTTAGAAAATGTATTTCTTTTGATCTTTTCCTTCGAAAGAACACACACAGGGGTAAGGTGGGGGGGGGTCACAGAAGTCTGAGGGCGGGTCCTCCTAACATTCATTCCCACCTCAGTGGCCTTTAAATGGGGCTCCCCTTCAAGATATGGGAAGAACTTCCCCCATTGATCCTAAACTCGGAATTTCAATGATAAAGTGCAAAATGGATCGTGGTGTGGGAGGGAGGGCGGATGCTGGGGGCTCAGATGTGGGGTGTGGGACTGTCTCTCATAGAAAAATAGGCCTGAATTGAAGTTCGGGGGCATTTGGCTCCTGCATGCATTTGTTTGCATCACTGAGGGTTTGGGGGGACACAAAAGGGGTTTGTTTCTTCTTGATTCTGACAGAGGGAGGGGTTGGCAGTGCTGGGCTGGGGCCCCTTCTCCATGAGCCATCCCCCAAGCCTCCAATGGCTTCCTCACTGCTCCCCAAGAAAGAGCAGCACCTGCATTCCCCGAGGGCTATAAGTGGGGGCAGGGGTGAGGGGACTCTCCCACAAATTGTGGGGGTCTACTTCCACAGAGTCCAGAGGCAGGGGGGAATCAACTGGGAGAGATGTGGGATTTGCCCTTGGAATTTCTGGAGGACGAGGTGCCAGAATCTGGCTTTCCTGCAAGCCCTGTGGAACCCAGAGGTGGGTGTCCGGGGGTGTGTGAGGGGGTGCGTGATGTGCAAAGCTGTCTTGATCGGATTCCCCGGGGTGACAAATCAGAACCAGTGCCAGAGAGTCACCAGGACCCGTGAGCTCATTGCTGGACTCTCAGTGGTGACCTTGGGACCTGAGATCTGGGATCCAGTGGACTGAGAATGTAGGACCCAGCAGACCGGGACACAGGGACCTGGGATCCAGTGAATCTGAAATCCACTTGATCAGTGCATCTGGGATCTGGCAGACTGAAAGATGATTGAAATGTAGGGATCTGGTAATGCAGCAGAAGGCTCTGGAAGCAGGCTTAAGATCAAGGAATCTGGGGATCCAGTGGTCGAGGTGAGGGGGACCTGGGGATCCAGTGCCATGGGGAAGGGACATCCCTGGATCTAGACATTGCATTGACCGGATCCGGTGACTGAGGTCTCTTGAGTATCCAAAATCCAGTGGCTGAGCATGGAGATCCAGTGGCTGGGAGTGTGGGGGAATCTGACTCTGGGATCCACCAGTGCGTCGGAATCTGGGATCCAGTGCTGAGCGAGGACACCAGATCTGGGTTGTGGGTGGGGCGCAGGGGGACGGTGGAGGCTGGATGCTTGGCTGTGAGGCGCTGTGCTCCTGCGGCGAGGGCCTCCGGATCCCGGAGGAGGATCAGGATCAGGTGTTAAGACTCTGGCCATCCAGGATTCCTCTGGGCAGGGTGGGACAATGAGAGATCCGGGGGCTGGAATGTGGAGGCGCAGGTGCCCGTCGCTGGCGTGTGGGGATCCTGCGGCTGAGTGTGAGTGTGTGTGCCTGTGTCTGTGCAGAGAGGTGGGAGCCCCGGCTCCCCCTGGCCCGGCAGGCAGTCTTCAGTGGTGGCTGGGGCGGGTGGCGAGGGAGAGGCTCGGGGTCCCTCACCTGGATGTGACCCCCAGTGCCTGCTTCATGTTCTCATAGACCACGTAGGAGATGCTCACGGCGGGGATGACCTTCATGAAGTTGGGGGCGATGCCCCGGTAGAGGCCCCGCACGCCCTCCTGCGCCAAAATGTGCCGCAGCAGACCCAGCATGGAGAACTGGGGGGCGCCCTCGATGGAAGCTGGAGGGGGGTACAGTGAGGGGAGGTCAGGTCAGGTCAGGCTACCAGCAAGTCTCACCCCTGTTCACCCCAAGGCTCGCCCAGAGGGTCCTCGACAGCAGGAAGGAGCGAGCTGTTTATCACTCATGTTTTTTTTGTGTGTGTTGATTTTCTGGGGGGCCACTCCTTGTGGTGCTGGGGGACCCTCTGGGATGCCAGGGATTGAACCTGGGTCTGCCTCATGCAAGGCAAATGCCCTCCACGCGGTCGCTTGGGACCAGATGAGTCACTTTTTTGTTTTATTTTGTTTTGTTTATTTTTGGGGCCACACCCTGGGGGTGCTCAGGGCTGACTCCTGGCTCTGTCTGTGCTCAGGGATCACTCCTGGCAGGGCTCAGGGAACCATCAGGGATGCCTGAGCTTAAACCTGGGTCAGCTGTGTGCCAGGCCAGCGCCCTCCCCGCTGGGCATATCGCTTTGGATCTCATCTGTCACTTTTTATGGCTCTGAACTTGGCTGCTGGCCCTTCTGCCAGTGGCAATGCCAGTTGCTGGAAGGCGCAGGCGCGCATGCGTGAGCATGCCTGGGCCTGGGCCTGCGCATTTGTGTGACTGTCCTTTCATTGAAACTTACAGCTCCTCCTGGCTCGCCCCTCTAACACCATGCTTGGGAGTGGGGGGCCTCTTTTGGGGCCTCCCCCATTCACACCATCCTATAAAACTCGTCCTTCTTGGGCTGGAAGGATAGGGCGCTGGCCTTGAACGTGGCTGACCCGGGTTCGATCCCCAGCATCCCATATGGTACCTGACCCTACTAGGAGTAATTACTGAGCACAGAGCCAGGACTGACCCCTGAGCACTGCTGGGTGTGACCCAAAAACCAAAAAAAAAAAAAGTGTTTCTTGGTGCCAGAGCCATAGCACAGTGGGGAGGTCACATATATGCCTTGCATGCAGCCACCCCGGGTTCTATCCCCAGCATCCATTGAGTTCCGGAGCCTGCCAGGCGTGATTCCTGAGCACAGAGCCCTGTGCCTATCTCCAACCCCTCCAAAAACTACAACTGGTCCTGCAATGGGGGGATCAGAACCTGCATTTATTCTGCAACTTGCCACCCTTCCAACTTGAAAAGGAACGAAGCCTTCAGCTTATTGACAATCCCCCATATCTCCTACCCTCCTCACACCCACAAACCTTGCCAAACACAAACACAAAGGTTTCTGGAGAGTTCTCCAATAAGATTTAGGGAGGATGGATAGAGGGAGGAAAATGAAAAAGAAAATTGATAAAGGGGCCGGCGAGGTGGCGCTAGAGGTAAGGTGTCTGCCTTACAAGCGCTAGCCAAGGAAAGGACCACGGTTCGATCCCCCGGTGTCCCATATGGTCCCCCCAAGCCAGGGGCAATTTCTGAGCGTGTAGCCAGGAGTAACCCCTGAGCATCTAACGGGTGTGGCCCGAAAAACCAAAAAAAAAAGAAAGAAAATTGATAAAAGACACGGCCAGAGAGGTAGTCCGGAGAGCAGGGGGCTTGGCTGGCCCTGCATGCAGCTAACTCCAGGCACCCCATAGGGTCCCCCGAGCCCCTCCAGGAATGATCCTGTGGCTCAGAACCAGGAGTCAGACTTGAACACTACTGGGTGTGACCCCAAATAAAGCAATAACAACAAAATAGTAACATCCACATTCTCCTGGGGTTCCTGGTCTCTTTCCCACACAAGACCCCCCCAAAAGGTTCAAGTTGCCAGTCTGGAAAGCTGCCTGGTTGCAGACCTCAGCCGTGGCTCAACTGACGGAAAGTCACCCTGGTGACAGAGAGGCTGCGCCCCCAACCCTGAAGTGGTGCATCTGGGGGGATGGTCCCCAGCCCTTTACCTTCTCAGCATCCTCCACTCTGCCCAGCTCACCTTGCGCCTGCATGCGGGTCCGGACCAGGGCTAGCGGGTAGCTGGCGATCTGGCCACACGTACTGGAGATGGTGCCGCAGGCCAGCAGGACCAGGATGCCCGGGTTGGCAGACTCGTGGCTGTACTGCTGAAGCCACCGGTTCTTCAGGGTCTGGGGAGCAGCAGGGAGAAAGAAAGGGGGAGCTGCTGGAGCCGTGGCACAGCGGGATGGGCGCTCGCCTTGGATGCAGCCCACCTGGGCTCGATCCCTGGCATTTCACAGGGTCCCAAGCCGGCCAGGAGTGAGACCTGAACACAAAGCCAGGGGTGTGGATAATTCCCAAAAACAAAGTATCACTTGTTCTAAGTCCTGGTTTTTTTTTGGGGGGGGAGACCCCACCTGGCAGCACTCAGGGGTTCCTCTTGGTTCTGCACTCAGAAATCACTCCTGGCAGGCTCAGGGGCCATAGGGGATGCCGGGGAGCAAACCCGGGTTCTTCCTGGGTCAGCCGCATGCAAGGCAAACTCCTTACCACTGTGCCATCTCACCCCCCGCAAACCATCTTATTTGTGGATTGATTTTTTTTTTTTTTTTTGGTTTTTGGGCCACACCCGGCGGTGCTCAGGGATTACTCCTGGCTGTCTGCTCAGAAATAGCTCCTGGCAGGCACGGGGGACCATATGGGACACCGGGATTCGAACCAACCACCTTTGGTCCTGGATTGGCTGCTTGCAAGGCAAACGCCACTGTGCTATCTCTCCGGGCCCCATTTGTGGATTGATTGACATTCCTGTTCACTGTAGGGGTTCCCCCAATGTCTACAGATCCTCCCTCTTGCATTTTTTTTAGTATTTTTTCTGGGTCACACCTAGTGATGTTTAGGGTTACTCCTGGCGCTGTATCCAGGGTTTACACCTGGCAGTGCTCAGAGAACCTTATCGGTCGCTTGTGGGAATAGAACGCAGGTTGGCCACTTTGAGGCCAGCACCCTCCCCGCTGGACTCTCTTTCCAGTGCTCCTTTCATGTGCTTCCCCAGGAATTCAAAAATCCGGGATGCCTCTCTTCTCTTCCCCCTCTGTGATGTCTTCCCTGATACACAATGTCAATGATGGAAGCCTTTCAGACACAGAGCCCGGAGGGGAGGGAGGGAGAAGGCGCAGGCCCGCCACAGACCTCATAGACAGCCAGGTCGATGCCCGCGTAGGGCACGATGCCCAGCATGTTGGGCAGGTAGCCGCGGTAGAAGGCGTGAGGCCCCTCGCGCTCCAAGATCCGCTGTGCACAGTCCAGCAAACCTTTGTACTGGCCCGATCGGCGGAGGGTCAGCCGCGTCTTCAGCACCTGCATGAGAGCCCGAGAACCCCCTTTTAAAATAAACCCTGCACAATCACCTTTGAGAACACAGGGCCTGGGACAGGCGGGGCAGGCGAAAGCCCAAGAACAAAGAGCCAGGTTTGGAGGTGCAGTTTGCTTTTGTTTTGGGGCCACACGGGCTGTGTTCAGGGGTTACTACTGGAAGGCTCGGAGAGGACCATATGGGATGCTGGGGATCGAACTCAGGTGGGCCACATGCAAGGCAAACGCCCTCCCTGTGGCCCTATCTATTATTCTAGGCCCCTGAAGTTGCAGATTTGCTGTGAGCTGCACCCCGAGGCGGTGATGGGATTCTGCTGATGTATGGGAGAGGGCTTGCCCCTTGCCAGCCCCCCAAATGGGCAGCATTGGGAACAGCTGTGGAATAAATGGGCCATCCACCCCGGGGACCCCATCACGCAGGGGGCCCCCAGCTGGCTCCCAGTCTCACCTCCATGGGGTAGATGATGGTTTGGGCCGTGGCACCGGCCAGCGAACCCGCCACGAAGCGCTCCTGGACTCGGAGCGTCTCCTGCTGCCCGCGGATGGCCCGCTTGATCTGAGGGGGGCGGAGACACGTGTGGGGTGGCCCTTAGCCCTTCCTATGGGGTGTGGCCACATCAGGCCACGCCTCCCGCACCTGCTTCTGGCTTATTTCTTTTCTTTTCTTTTTTGGGTCCTAGCTCTGTATTCAGAAATTGCTCCTGGCAGGCTCAGGGGACCATATGGGATGCTGGGGATCAAACCCGTGTCTGTCCTGAGGCAGTCACATGTTAAGGCAAATGCCTTACCACTGTGCTGTCTCTCTGAGCCCTCTTATTTCTTTCTCTTTTCTTCTTCTTCTTCTTCTTCTTCTTCTTCTTCTTCTTCTTCTTCTTCTTCTTCTTCTTCTTCTTCTTCTTCTTCTTCTTCTTCTTCTTTTTTTGCGTCATACTCTGCGGTGCTCAGGGGTTACTCCTGGCTCTACGCTCAGAAATAAATCGTTCCTGGCTGGCTCGGGGGCCATATGGGATGCCTGGATTCGAACCACGGTCTGTTCTGGGTTGGCTGCATGCAAGGCAAATGCCCTACAACTATGCTATCACTCCAGCCCCATTGGCTTATTTCTTACCTGCTCGTAGGCCATGAACTTGATGGCGGACTCCGGGGCGATCTTGAGGACATTGATGCCATTTCCGCGCCAGAGGGCGCGCACACCCCCCTCCTGGATCATGCTGCGGAGGCCCCCCACAATGTTGAGCTTGTTGGTTTTGGAAGCGTGAACCTGGG
This sequence comes from Suncus etruscus, assembly GCF_024139225.1. Taxonomy (NCBI): domain Eukaryota; kingdom Metazoa; phylum Chordata; class Mammalia; order Eulipotyphla; family Soricidae; genus Suncus; species Suncus etruscus. The sequence goes on along the minus strand of NC_064862.1, from coordinate 87,337,139 downwards.
TAGGGATGCAAAGCATTTTTGTTTCTTTGTTTTGGGATTGGGGGCCACAGCCAGCGGCACTCAGGGGTTACTGCTGGCTCTGTGCTCAGAAATAACTCCTGGTGGTGCTTGAGGGGGGCCATACAGGATGCCAAAGATTGAACCTGGCTTGACCTCTGCAAGGCAAACCCCTTCCCCACTGGGCTATTGCTCTAGCCCTTTGTTTTTGTGCTTTGGTCCGCATCCATCAATGCGCAGGGGTAACTTTTGGGTCTGTGCTCATTGATCACTCCTAGAGGGTTTTTTGGGGGGACCCTATGTGGTGCCGGGGATCAAACTTGCAAGGCAAGTGCCCTCCCCGCTCTACTATTGCTCTGGCCCCAGATTATTTTTATTGGCTTGTTAGTTTTTTGAGGGAAGGGATTCCTGGGGGGGCCGGGTCTCTCCGGAACCTTCACCTGCATAAAGACCTTGAGCCTGTCCAGCGGGGCGGTGCCCGTCCGGGACACTGCACCTGCCACCGCCCCCGCCACCAGCTGCTTCCACCACATGCCCGTCATCTTCTCCTGCTCCGAAAACTCATCGGGGACGGTCAGGCACTCGCCGATGTCGAGCACCTGCCAGTGGAGAGCGGGGATAGGAAGCTGTGGAGGGGGAGGCGAGGAGCGGGGCACCCCTGCCCAGTCCAGCGCACCCCCACCTCACCGTGGAATGCTTCCAGAAGTAGAGCACGTCCTCCACGTTCTCCAAGGAGTGCAGCAGGAAGTGGTCCCTCCACTCCTGCCAATCGATGGTCATCGTCCCGTCGCGGTCCATGCTGCGGGGAGGGCGCAGGGGGGCAGAGTCAGGGCCCTTGGCAGGGCCTGGGTGGGAGCGAGGCTCCGCTGGGTTCCAAGAAGGTAGAGAGAATGCCTCCCTTGATTTTGGGGGATTGCCCCCACTCACTGGTGCCTGGGTGCTAGAACTGGGTCTATGCTCAAGAGCGCCCCTGGTGCCACCTGGGCGCTAGTCCAGACTATACTCAAGAGTGCCCCCTGGTGGGGTTTGGGCACTAGTCCTGACTATACTCAAGAGCGCCCCCTGGTGAGGTTTGGCTGCTAGTCCAGGCTATGCTCAAGAGCGCCCCCTAGTGAGGTTTGGGCGCTAGTCCAGGCTATACTCAAGTGCGCCCCCTGGTGAGGTTTGGCTGCTAGTCCAGGCTATGCTCAAGAGCGCCCCTGGTGCCACCTGGGCTCTAGTCCAGACTATACTAAAGAGCGCCCCCTGGTGGGGTTTGGACACTAGTCCTGACTATACTCAAGAGCGCCCCCTGGTGAGGTTTGGGCGCTAGTCCAGGCTATACTCAAGTGCGCCCCCTGGTGAGGTTTGGCTGCTAGTCCAGGCTATGCTCAAGAGCGCCCCTGGTGCCACCTGGACGCTAGTCCAGACTATACTAAAGAGCGCCCCCTAGTGGGGTTTGGACACTAGTCCTGACTATACTCAAGAGCGCCCCCTGGTGAGGTTTGGGTGCTAGTACAGGCTATACTTAAGAGTGCCTCCTGGTGGGGTTTTGCACTAGTCCATAGCGCCCAAGAGCGCCCCCTGGTGAGATTTGGCTGCTAGTCCAGGCTATGCCTAAGAGCGCCCCCTGGTGGGTTTGGGCGCTAGTCCAAGCTATATTTAAGAGCGCCCCCTTATGGGGCTTGGGTGATAGTTCTGACTCTGTGCTCAAGGGCGCCCCCTGGTGGTGTTCAGGATTTAGTCCTGTCTCTGTGCTCCAGAGCGGTCCCTGATGGTACTGGGAGACCCTAAATCATTCTGGGGATTGGCTGCATGCAGAGTCGGGGCCTTAACCTCCATACTTTGCTCTGGGCCTGAGAGCACCTCCCTTTTACAGTGGGGGGAAACTGAGGCACACGGGGGTTCAAGTGAAGGTACACGGGGGTTCTCAGTTGCAACCACACAACTGAACTGGGTCAGGATCTCAGAGACCTCCCAAGAGATCTAGAGGTTGGAGTGGGGGGGGGATGAGGACCACTAGGGATTCTGGAAATGACCCCTGATTCTTCCCCTTCAGAACTTACCTGTGTAAAATTTTCTCAGCCTGCTCCAATGTGATGGAAATGCCCAGTGCCTTGAAGCTCTGCTGGATCTCGGAGACATCAATGTGACCTGCAGAGGGGACCAGGTGGGGGGGGGGACCCTTGGTAAGAGGAACAGTGATAGAAAGAGTTGTGCAGATTGAGAGACCTGGGGTGAGTTGTACAGAGATGGGGGAAGCCTGCCGTACTCTGGGCTCAGAGGCAGATGTGGGACCATTCTACTCCCTGAAAGAATAAATAAGGGTGGTGTACAGAGCCATAGTACAGTGGGTGTGCATTTGCTTTGTTCACAGCTGACCTGGGTTCATTTGATACCCAGTATTCCATAGATTCCTCCGAACACTGCCAGGAGTGTTTCCTGAGTGCAGATCCAGGAGAAAGCTCTAAGCATTGCTGGTAGTGGCCCCCAAACAAAACAAAAAACAAGAAACCCAAAAAAGAATGAACGAGGGCCAGAATGATAGAGCAGCTTGAGAAGGCATTGGCTTTGCATGTAGTTGCCTCAGTTATCTCCTCACCACCAAGGGTCCCCCCAAGTCCCACCAGGAGAAATCCCTGAGCTCAGAGCCAGGAGTCACCCCTGAGCACTACTGGATGTGGCCCCAAGCATAAAGAAACAAAAATAGGGGTTGGAGCAATAGCACAGTGGGTAGGGAATTTGCCTTGCACCCAGCTGACCTGGGTCTGATTCCTGGTACCCCACAGAGTTCCCTGAGCTTCCCAGGAGTAATTTCTGAGCACAGAGCCAGGAGTAACCTCTGAGCTCCGCCGAGTGTGTCCCCAAAACCAAAAAAAAAAAAAAAACAAAGAAAGAAAGAAAGAAAGAAGGAAGGAAGGAAGGAAGGAAGGAAGGAAGGAAGGTAGGAAGGAAGGAAGTAAGGAAGGAAGAGAAACAGAAATAGAGGTGATTGTGGGGACATAGGTGACATGATGGACAAAGGATGGGAATGAAAGAGCAATGCGGGGAGCACAAAAATTAGGGTTCCACCGTGGAAGGAAGAGGGAAGTAGTCTGGGTTCCTTGGGCCTCCAACCAGCCAGGTGGGGGTGAAGAGGGTTCCCGAAATAGCTTGTGATTCACCAGAGAGAAGCGGCCGTGCCCTCCTCCTCCTCCGACTGCCATTTGCAGTGCCACTGGGGGTGCAATGGGGGTGGCGGGGAGCAGCCCAGAAAGCCCCCCCCCGCAGGTCCCCCCAGGCTTTACCATCCTGGTTGCGATCCAGGCTGTGAAAGAGGAGAAGCAGGCGTTGCTCACGTTCCTGCAGGTAGTGGATAAACTCCTCCAGGTCCAGCCCCACCTCGGCCGCACTGCCCTCAGCTGAGATGCCCTGTGGAGGGACAGACGGGAACAATCGTGATGGGGGTGTCAGGGACTGGGGGGGGGGAACGAAGGGCCAACTCTATTCTGCCCAGGACCCCAGAGCCTGGAGGGTAGAGACTGAGGAAAGACCTCAAGACACCCAGGATCGCCTTTTCTCTCAGCAGAATGGGGGATCCAACCCAGGACCTCCCACTTGCAACACCAGTGCTCAACACTGGGATGGAGCATTCTTAGCCCCTAACTCTCTTGTGTTCTCTCTCTCTCTCTCTCTCTCTCTCTCTCTCTCTCTCTCTCTCTCTCTCTCTCTCTCTCTCTCTCTCTCTCTCTCTTACACACACACACACACACACAGATTTTTTTTTTAATTTTTGGGCCACACCAGGTGATGCTTGGAAGTTACTCCTGGCTATGCGCTCAGAAATCGCTTCTGGCTTGGGAGACCATATGGGACGCTGGGGGATTGAACTGTGGTCCGTCCTGGGTCAGCAGTACCGCCCTACTCCTTGTGCCACTGCTCTAGCCCCTCTCTCATTCTGTTTTTCAGCCTCTGTCCAACAAAGCCAAGTGAGGACTTACTCCTTTCTCTCTGCTCATGGAGCATCCCTGGCAGGGTTTGGGGAGTCCTATAGGGTGCACAGACCAGAATTTGGCTTAGCCACATGCAAGGCAAATAAATGCCTTTCCTTCTGGACTATCTCTCCCATTCCTCCTCATCTCTCTCTATTTTTTTTTTTTTTTTGGTTTTTGGGCCACACCCGGCAGTGCTCAGGGGTTACTCCTGGCTGTCTGCTCAGAAATAGCTCCTGGCAGGCACAGGGGACCATATGGGACACCGGGATTCGAACCAACCACCTTTGGTCCTGGATCAGCTGCTTGCAAGGCAAACGCCGCTGTGCTATCTCTCCGCGCCCCATCTCTCTCTATTTTTAGTTTTAGAGCCACACCTGGCAGTGCTCAGAACTGACTCCTGGCTTTGTGCTCAGGGATCTTCCTAGCAGGAATCAGGGAACCCTTAGGGGATGCTGGGATGGCACCTGAAAGTTCAGTACCTTCGTCGCTAGGCTATCTTTGGGTCCTGATCCAAATCTGTCCCCCTGACAGCAGAAGGGAGCCAGCTCTAGCAGCCTCAGTTTTCCCATGTGGGAAGTGGGAGATGAAAAACCACCAGGGAGAGGGGTGATTCGCATCACTAGATGTGGGTCATTTTAGACTGGACAGCTCCCCACACTACTTGTAACACTGGTGTGTGTGTGTGTGTGTGTGTGTGTGTGTGTGTGTGTGTGTGTTATAAAGGGTCTGCGGGAGCAGGGGGGGCAGCAAGTGTGGGTCCGGAGCTGAGCGGAGTCCAACTCGAGGTGTGTCCAGCTGGAGCCAGTGGCCCCGGCTGGCTGGCTGGGTGTCCTGGCGGGCATCCCATGCCCGAGGGGGGGGGCAGGCAGGCCAGGCTGTGTTGGCAGGCGAATTGCAGAATAGGGCTTTTGCAAGGCCGCTTTTTGGGCCCAGACTGGGCTGGAGGGGGTGAGGGTGCAAAGGGGCCAGAGGCTGAAAGGGAGAGAGTGAGCCGGCGATCCAGGCTGGCTGGCAGCAGGCTCTGGGACTGGACGTTCCATTGAGGGGTTCGGGTTACCGAAGGAGCCGGCAGGTGGACAGGGGGGGTCTGGGGATGTCTTTCGGGGTGCCTGGGGCTCTATGGAGAAGTCGTCAGGTGGACGACGGGGTGCCTGGGGCTCTTAGGAGGAGCTGTCAGGTGGACAGGAGGGTCCAGGGGTGTCTGTTGGGGTGCCTGGGGGGGGGCTGGGGCTGTAAGGAGAAGCTGGCAGGTGGACAGGGCGCTCCGGGGGGTGTCTGTCGGGGTGCCTGGGGGGGCTGGGGCTCTGAGGAGGAGTTGTCAGGTAGACGACTGGGTGCCTGGGCGACCCGGGGGTGTCTGTCGGGGTGCCTGGGGCTCTTAGGAGGAGCTGGCAGGTGGATAGGGGGGTCCAGGGGTGTTCGTTGGGGTGCCTGGGGGGTCGGGGGCTGGAGCTTTAAGGGGAGCCGGCAGTGGACAGGGGCCCGGGTGTCTGCTGGGGTGCCTGGGGCTCAAACGAGGAACCGGCAGGTGGACGGGGTCCCGGGGTGCCTGTCGGGGGGCCGGGGCGGGGTACCTGTTGGGCCCCGCGGTCCGGGTCGCCCGCGCCCAGCCGGGCCAGCCCCCGGCGCAGCTCGTGCACGTCCACGCGGCCGTCCTTGTTGCTGTCCAGCTCCTCGAACAGGCGGCCCCAGCGCTGCCTGCGCTCCGCGTCGCCCGGGCCTCCCCGCATGGCGCCCGCCCGGGATCGGGGCCGGGGCCGGGACCCCCGGGCCGGGTCGGGGCAGGGGAGGCCCGGCCGCGCGCGACGGCCTCGGCGGGGCTTGGCTGTCCGGGTCCCCGGACCCCCGGGCCCCGCGGGGCCAGCTCGGAGGCCGCGGCCGCTGCAGCCCCGCTGGCCTCGGAACGGCCCGGCCGCGGAGTTGGGAGCCGTCGCCGCCCGCGCCGGGACTGAAGCCTCCGCGGCCCCCGCTCGGCTTGGCAGGTGGGGGAGCGGGGAGGGGGCCGGGGCGGAGCTGGGCCGGAGGGGTGCGGGGGAGGGAGGTCGGGGATAGTCCAGGGTTGCGCCGGCCCCGGGGTACAGGGTTCATTTCATGCGGGGCAGGGGAGGGAGACAGAGACAGACAGAGGCAGAGAGACAGACAGGAGAGTCAGAGACAAAGAGACAGTGGTAGACAGAGACAGAAGAGACAGAGACAACAGAGAGACATAGCGAGAGATAGACAGAGAGACACAGAGAGACAGAGACAGAGTCAATGGTAGAGAGACAGAGAGAGACAGAAGAGACAGATAGACAGAAGAGATGGAGATATATAGAGACAGAAACAGAGATAAAAGAGAGACACAGAGACAGAAGAGACAGAGACAGAGAGACAGTGGTAGACAGAGACAGAACAGAGACATAGCGAGAGATAGAGACAGAGACACAGAGAGAGACAAAGAGACAATGGTAGAGAGACAGAGAGATAGAGACAGAAGAGACAGAGACAGAAGAGACAGAGATAGAGACAGAAGAGATGGAGCTATATAGAGACAGAAACAGAGATAAAAGAGACAGACACAGAGACAGAACAGAGACAGAGAGACAGAGAGAGAGTTTGCAGCTGTCAGTTCTGGGACAGGTGACTTACAACGGGGAGGGCAAGCAGTCGACCCCACAAAGCACCCCATATGAGAGGATCATCTGGAAGCGTCACTGGGAGTGAGGCCTGAGCGCAGAGCCAGGAGCAAACCCTGAGCACCTCCGGGTGCGACCCCCTCCAGAATAATAAAAGGGTCAGTTCTGGAGGCGAAGAAAGAGGACAGCGGGGATAATGCGTGCTTGTCTTGCATGCAGCTGACCCGGGTTCGACTCTGGGCAGCCCATGTAGGTCTTTTGGGCATTGCCAGGTAATTCCTGCGAGCAGAGCCAAGAGTAAGCCCTGAGCCCTGCCGGTGGCTGTGGACGTCCTCCAAACACTGTCCGTTCTGAGCTCTGCGTGCCTCAGTTTACCCTGTCTGTGGCCAAGCAGATCCCTGCCTGCCTGCTGCTGCCTGGGATGCCATGCCAGGATGCCTTTCTGCTTGACCTCCCAAAGCTCCAGGAATGCGAGTTCTCGCCCCTGCCAGGAACGACTTCAGAAGAAGCGAGTCAGCGCCATGTGCCCGTCCGCGCGCCCCACGGTCCCAGTTCGTCCGCGGACACGGGAGGGAGACCAAGCTGCCTCCGCACCTGCAAATCGCCCGCGCGCTTCGTTTCTCGGCGCCCGCCCGGCGGGAGAACCACAAGATCAACACGCCGCGCTAAGGCCAAGTCTGTTTCCTATTGGCCAGATGCTCCCGCTAGCCCCGCCCCTCCCACCCATCTGGGCGGGGCCTCGCCGTTGACCCGAAGCTACCTCTGGCCCCGCCTCCCAGAGACCCGGCTCGGCGCCTTAAAGGGGCCGCTGCCCGATTCCTTGAAGCCTGGCTGGTGGCTGGCTGGCTGGTTGGCTGGCAGCTGTCCCCGTCTCTGCCACGGGACTCTCAACGTCCCCCGGGTGCTGGTGGGCTGAAGGGAGAAGAGCACCCCAGCCTGCAGCCCACGCTGCACCTGCTAGAATGGTTTTCGTTCGCAGTTTCTCCTTTTCACCATTAGGGCGCCGGTCCCATTTTGATTCTAAATAATGACAATTATTTACGTGGGTTCTGTGCGTGGCACATGCCAGGCCTTTTACTCACCTCCCTCGTGCCTTCTCGCCCGAACCCTATAAGGTAGGAGAGGGGGGAAAGAAATGAAGCCTTTCCCCCAAGTCATCTGGGACTTGACTCATCACCTCCTTTAACTCTCTCTCTCTCTCTCTCTCTCTCTCTCTCTCTCTCTCTCTCTCTCTCTCTCTCTCTCGCTCTCTCTCTCACACACACACACACACACATCCCAAGAGCCCCAGAAGGGAACCGTCTTATCACCATCCTTTCTCCAAGAAGTTTGTGTACTTCCATACAAATGAGTTTCTTTATTAATTTATTAATTAATATATTTTTGGGGTTTGGGGCCACATTCGGCGATGCTCAGTGGATGCCCCGGGCTTTGCACTCAGAAATTACTCCTGACAATGTTCAGGGAACCCTATGAGATGCCGGGGATTGAACCTGGGTCAGCTGTGCTCAATGCAAGTGCCCTTCCCCACTGTACAATTGCCCCAGACACACACACACACACACACACACACACACACACACACGAGCCACATGAGTTTCTTAACTCTTATTCCTTCAACAGATGTCCCCCCCCCCCCCACCGCCCCAGCTGGGTCCCACACAGGCTTGCTTTAAGGCCGGTGCAGCTTTCCAATACACTCTCCCACCAAACGCCAATTAGTGCCTTTCGTTGCATAGGTCACCCAAGCCGGAGGCCTTTCCAAATAGGGATCCCCAGCGACTAGAGCGACATTCAGCGGGTTGGGCGCTTTCCTGGCATGGGGGTGAGGGGGAAGAAAGCCAAACCAAACCCACAAAACAAACACCCCGAACCCTGCCCCAGTCATCAGGAGTTCCTCAGGACGCAACTATGTTCTCTGCCCAGGTGCTCAGACTTCGCTCTCTTGCAGGTGCCAAGACTGACTTAGCACCTCCTCAACCCGGTGTCTCGGGGTTGGGCCTTCTGGTTCTCGAGTCCACGCACCCCCCAAAAAATATCCCCTTAAGATCCACAACAGGTGGAAATGGAGCGATAGCGCAGCGGTAGGGCGTTCGTTGACCTTGCCCGCAGCGGATCCAGGACGGACGGTGCTTCGAATCCCGGCATCCCATAAGGTCCCCTAAGCCAACCAGGAGCGATTTCTGAGCGCTGAGCCAGGAGTAATCCCTGAGCGCCGCCGGGTGTGGTCCCCAAACAAACAAACAAACAAACAAACAAAAAATACCACCCCAAAATAAAAATATCCACAGCAGCACAGCCGGGAGGTGCGTTGATCTTGCACGCGGGCGCGCCGGGTTCGATCCCCGGCCTCCCTTTCTGTCCAGGAGGGATTCCCTTTGCGCAAAGCCTGGAGTAAATTCCGAGCATTGCGGGGCGTGGCTCCTGGCTCGAGCCCCCCCTCCAAGATCTCTCAGCAGAGCCAGCAACCAGGTGGGCGGTCCCCTTTGCACCTGCGCGCTCCCGGCCCTCTCGCCCCGCCCCGGCAGGGGATTGGGTCGGGGTTACAGGTGCGCCCCTGGCTCCGCCTTTTGCAAGCTCAGGTGCAGCTGAAGGCCGGAAGTGGCGCGCCCTTGCCAGGTAAGTGACTAAACTTTCCGGGTCACGTGAGCGGACCGGGCGATCGCCGGTGGCCCGGGAGGGTGGGTTCGAGCGAGGGTTCGAGCCCCGGGAAGTGGAGCAAAGTCCTAAGGTCCCGGGCCCAGGTAGGGAGGCGGGTGCGCGGGGTTCCCCCGCCCTGCGTCCTTCCCTCCTCCTCCTCCTTCTCCTTCTGCTTGTCCTCCTCCTCCTCCTCTTCCCCCTGGTCCTCCTCCCGGTCCTCCCCCCGTCCTCCCCTTCTTCCCCCGCTCTGCCCTCCCCAGCCCTGGAACGCGCCGTCCGAGTTAATCTTCAATCTCTGACCTCTGGCGCTGGGGGCGGGCCGGGAGGGGACAGCGGGGTGTCTTGGCCCCGATCACCCCACCCTGGGCCTGCGCCCTGCTCGCAGCCCCCTCCCCACGCCGGGACTTTCTCCTTCTCGCCACCCTCAGGTACCCCAGGGGGTCGCACGTACCCCAGACCACCTGCCCGCGATGCGCTAGGTGCCCCCGGCGTGCCACCCGCCGCCCGACCATCGTCCGGCCGGCCCATGGCGCGCCCCGGTTGGAGGTTGCTGCTGGCACTCGGCCTCCCGCTGCTGCCCGCCCGCTGGGGCGGGGTCTGGGGGCAAAGTAGGTGACCGGTGTCCGCGTGGGGTTTGGGGGGGCGGTGGGAAGGCGGGGCTCCCGACCTCCGGGAGGGACCCATTAGGGGGTCCCGGGGTAGGGAGGAGTTGGTGGGGAATCTGAGCTCACTCTGGAAGTTTTGGGGTTTGGGGGTGGGTGGGAATTGGGGGAGGGATTGGAGCTGGGGGTGACGGCTGGTTTGGGGGGTTCTGAGCTTGGGTGGATTGTGGAGTGAAACTTAGGGGTGAGGGGGTTAAGGTGTGAGTCACTTTGCTATCGGCCCAGCGGGATCCGCCCGGCTCTTTCAGGCCCTGAGCAGGTCTAGAAAAGGGGGGGAAGGGAGGGAAGGAGGGGGAGGGTCAGCCTTCCAGCCCCCACAATTTGGCACAGTTTATTGCCCTGTGCTGGGCCTGGGTATCGGGATGGTCAGAGGCACTGGGAAAAATGAAGGTAACAAGTCCCTGAAGCTGGAGAGAGACTATTAGCACAGGGCTAAGGTGCTTCCGTTGTTCCTGACCATCTGGGGTTCGGTCCCTGGCATCTCATAGGGTTCCCTGAACACCACCAGGAGTGGAACTTTGAGCAGAGAGTCAGGAGTCGGCCCCGGGCACTTTCTTCAGGGCCACCAATGCAGAAAAGCAACAATGACAACACAGAAAAGGGCTGGAGAGATAGTTTAGGGAGTTAGTACAGAGTTCAAGGCTACTTGTCTTGCACGTGGCCAGTTCGATCCCCAGCACCCTGTAGGGTTCCCCCCACCCACCCCCCAGCCTTCCAGGAATGGTGGAGCCTAAGCACAAAGCCTGGAGTCCTGGAGTCAATCCTGAGCATCGCTGGGTGTGATTCCCAAACCAAAAATAAACAGCTTTTATTTTTTTATTTGTTTTTGGGCCACACCCGTTGAAGCTCAGGGTTTATTCCTGGCTCAGAAATCCCTCCTGGCTTGGGGGACCAAAATAAACAGCTTTTTAATGTATTTATTTGTTTACCGTAGTTTTGATTTGGAGGCCAGACTCAGCAGTGCTCAGGGCTGCCCTTCTGGCTCTGCACTCAGGAATCTCTCTTAGTGGTGTTCCAGGAACCCTATGTCAGGCCGGGGATCAAACCCAGGTTGGTCGCGTGCAAGACGAGTTCCCTTCCTTGCTGTACTATCACTTTGGCCTAAATTAATTAATTAAATAAAATAATGAGGTGGGGCCAGAGAGATAGCACAGCAGTAGGGCGTTTGCCTTGCATGTGGACGACCCAGGATAGAACCAGGTTCAGTCCCATATGGTCCCCAAGCCTGCCAGGAGAGATTTCTTTTTTGTTTTTGTTTTTGGGCCACACCTGGTGACACTCAGGGGTTACTCCTGGCTATGCGCTCAGAAATCTCGTGGGGATCGAACCATGGTCCCTCTTAGGTTAGCGCATGGCGCCACCGCTTCATCCCCGTCTCCAAGGAGCAATTTCTGAGTGCAGAGCCAGGAGTAACCCCTGAGCGCCACCGGGTGTGGCCCCCAAACTAATTATTGTTTTAAATGTGGAAAAGAATAAAACAACAGCCACCACCCCATCTTGGTCACCACAGCATGTCCAGGACCCATAATCTGTACCATATTGAAAAGACTCGGGAGACAAAATCTAAGGCATGCTGGGGTGTGTGGAGGTGCTGAGATGGGGAAGGAAATGGGGGTTTATTGGTCTTCTTCTCCCCCCCAACAGTCATAACACAAAGACCGGATATTAGAAATGACACCAGTAACCACACGACTCACCCTCCGGACCCCGATTCTTCTGGGACCTTGGTGAGTTGGAGTTCTTTCTGGAAGGAGAGATGTTTTTCTTTAGGGGTTATTCTAGAAGTAACTGGGGACCCTCAGCGCATCAGAGGTGAAAAGTCAGCAGGGAAGGGGTGGCTTTTTGGGAGACTCATGAAAAGGAGCCCCGAGTTCCAACATGGCCAGTTGGGAGACCCAAGGTGTCTGAGAACCCCAGGCTGGCTCACCTGGCAGGTGGGGAGGAGGGTTCCAGACAAGGCAATTGAGGGGTGCTGAGAGGCCCGGCTGGGTTAGATAAAGGGTCAAGAACACAGGGAACAGGGCTGGAGTGATTGCATAGTGAGGAGGGCACAAGCCTTGTACGAGGCTGATCTCTATTCGTTCCCTGGCATGTCATCGGGCCCCCGAGTGCTACCAGAAATGATTTTTTTTGGGGTGGGTCACACCCAGCAGTGCTCAGGGGTTACTCCTGGCTCTGTGCTCAGAAATCACTCTTGGCAGGCTCGGAGGACCCCAGGGGATGCCGGGGATTGAACCTGGGTACATCCTGGGTCTTACGCATGCAAGGCAAATGCCCTAGCGCTGTGCTATCTCTCTGGCCCATTACCAGAAATGATTTCTGGGTGCAGAGCTAGGAGTAAGCCCTCAGCATCACTGGGTGTGGCCCCCCCAAAATAAAACAGTAGATGGTCAAAACTTAGGGGGAGGATGTATATATTTATGTGTGTATGTTGTATTGTATGCATGTTTGTGTCTCTGTGTATGTATATGTTTCTCTATGTATGTGTGTGTATGTGTGCGCATTTGTGCTCATGGCAAGGACAGGACCCTGTGTAACCCCTGTCCCTCCCGCAGTCCCAGGGTGCCATCACGGCCATCATCGTGGTCTTCTCCCTGCTGGCCGTGCTGCTCGTGGCCGTGGGAGTGGCCCTGCTGGTGCGGAAACTTCGCGAGAAGCGGCAGACCGAGGGCACGTACCGGCCGAGCAGCGAGGAGCAGGTGGGTGCCCGAGCGCCGCCGCCCCCCAACCTCAAGCTGCCTCCCGAGGAGCGGCTCATCTGATCACGGCGGGACCTGGGACCTGCCCAGCATCGCCGGCAGCTCCGCCCTGGACTTCAGCACCAGGACGCTGACTTGGGGCTCAGGAGGACTTGGGGAGCAGGGGTGAGGGGGGGCGCCTCGGGCACTTCTCCTGTGGGCTCCGCCAAGCATGCCGCCTCTGCTTGATGCCGCCTGCACTTTGGGGCGCCGGGGGCTGGGGACCCATCTGCCCCCCAACTCGCTTGCGGCTCTGTGCGTCCTGCAGGATCCGACAACCCCAACTGGACCCCCTCTTCCTTTCCTTTCAGTTCTCGCACGCAGCCGAGGCCGGGGCTCCCCAGGACTCCAAGGAGAAGGTGCAGGGATGCCTACCCATCTAGGCACCTCTCTTTCCACCTCTCATCCCTGCAGTGGGACATTTAAAGGGGAGGCTCGCTGGGGCCAGTTGGCAGCAGCGGCCCCCGCCTCAGTCCACCCCCAGGTGCTTAAAAGACTTAATAAGGGAAGAAGGTGCTTCACTGACTGGCCCTTGGGTGGACGCTGCTCTTTGATGCGAAATTCTGGGCAGGAGCTATCATAAAAAGAAGCTCTTTGGGGGGCGCTAGGAGGCGCCCAGAGCTAGGGCTCATGGGTTGCTGAGCCACAAGCTGTCCCATTTCGGGGACCTCCGGGGCACAGTGGGATTCCTGGATGATGGGGGTCTGGTATGGGGGTGGTAGCAGGCTTTTTTGAGCGGAGACCGAGCGCACTGGACGTTGGACATTTCTCCAAAAACGTAAGAACTGTGTTTCCATTGTACCCCAGAAGTAAAGAAAGTAATGGGCAGGAGGGCCTCTGGACAGAGAGGCTTCCCCCCACCCACCCATTCCACAGATAAACTCACTGGAAAATACTGTGGTTAGACACATTTTGTGATTTTGTTTTATTGAATAGGCAGTCTGATAGGGTGAGGGGACTCCTGTACACCCCAATTTCTTGTGTGTGCGTGTGTGTGTGTGTGTGTGTGTGTGTGTGTGTGTGTGTCTTTGATTGAATTGAGCTCTACCTAGCAGTGCTCAGGGTTGACTCCTGGTTTTGTGCTCAGGGATCACTCCTGGCAGGGCGGCTCTGGGAACTGTATGTGGTATCCAGAATCAAACCCGGGGGCGTTACACACAAATGAAGTACCTCAATATCTCTATAGATCCAGCTCACCCCTGATTATTTTTTTTTGGGGGGTGGGACATACCCAACTGTGTTCAGGGCTGACTCCTGGCTCTGTGTCTGCTTAGGGATCTCTATTAGCAGGGCTTGGGACCCTCTGGGATGCCAGGAATTGAACCTGGCTCAGTTGCCTTCAAAGCAAATGCCTTCCCACTGCACTATGCGCCCCCCCCCCCCAACATGTCCTTAACATTCAAAACATTTTTTCAGCTCAGCCACTCTGGGCCGACTGCTGGGCCCGGCTTCCCTTGAGCCGCTGGCAGCTACAATCTGAAACCGGGGTGTTCTCTGCTCCTCCAAGGCTTTGGGGTCACCTTGATCTGCTGGTAGTGCCCCAGAAATCAGCTGAGTTTTAGGGTTCTCTGGGGAACTGGAATCCAAGGGTGGGGGTGTCCAGGAGTCAGCCACGCTTAGCTCTATGGGGACCCCAAGTTGGGGGGTCCCCAAATGGTTGGGGAGCTGCACAAACTCTGCGTCGAGTGGGGAATGGGGCCTCTCCTGGAGTCTGGGTTCATCGGCTGCCTTCTGGGAAGGGGAGAGATGCAGTATGAGGGGCTGGGGCTCTGCAAGGGGGGGTCCAAGGACCCCACAGCTGTGTGACTCTTGGGTGGGTCTCGGAGATGTGCTTGAGGACGTGGTTTCTGGATTGGCTTTGGGGGGTGGATGGGAAGCGGTGTCCTGAGCGGGGGCTGGTGGCAGACACGGCAGCTGGGCAGGCAGGGATAAAGATGGCATTTCAGGCGGATCCTGGTTCTCTGGAGACCATCCTGGACTTCCTGGGATGTCGGGCTGCTCATGGCATTGGGAAAGACAGGCTCAGTGCTGCTGGGTGTGGCTGGGGAGGGCGGGAGGTGGGGTACTGTGATGGGGGGAGCTCACCAAGCTGGAGCAGCTGGCCAGAGCCCCCAGGTGACAGTCGTCCAAGCTCTGGCTGTACCGCAGTCCACCTGTCTTGGTTGCACTGGTGCTGAGGCTGTCAAGAATCTCACTCAGTAAGTCCAGCTCCTCCCCTGATCCCAGGAAGCTGCCATCTAGGGTGTCATCTGCCTCGGGGTCCTGGGTGTCCTCAGGTGTCAGATGGGGTGTCCTGGACAGGATGGGAACATCGGTAATCTTCCCCAGACAGATACACACACACACACACACACACACACATGCGCGCGCACACACACACACACACACACACACACACACACACACACACACACACACACACGCCTTCTCTGCTCCCTGCTCTCAAAACTCCTGTTTTGGGGACCCACCCTCATCCCCAATCAATATTTTTTTTGTTTGTTTTTGTTTTTGGGCCACACTCAGAGACCATGATCAGGGGTTACTCCTGACTCTGTGCTCAGAAATTGCACCTGACAGGCTCGGGGGACCATATAGGATGCTGGGGATTGAACCCAAGTTCGTCCCAGGTTTCCATGTGCAAGGCCTTATGCTACCTCTGTGCTATTGCTCCAGACTCTCCCCCCCAATCAATACTTGCCTCCCTCTTCCATCCTTGCCCCTTCCCCCGCCTTCCAGCCTTACCCTTCTTCCTCCAGGGATCCAGCTGGTCCCTCTTCCCCCCGGGTTTTCCTACTGGGACGCAGTGGCCGATTCTGCAAAGATCAGACTTGTTGGTTTCAGTTTAACTTTGGGGCCTTGCCGGGGTGTTGTTCAGGGCTGACTCCTGGCTCTGCATTTAGGATCACTCCTGGCAGGGCTCACTGGAATGCCAGGGATTGAACCCCCGGCAGTCGCCTGCAACGCAACTATTGCCCTAGCTCCATATAGATCAGGTTTGAGGGGTGAGAAGTATGGGGTCTCCGGAATCATGGGAATGAAGAATTCAGGGTGGGAGCAACAGCACTGCAGAGAGGGCATTTGCCTTGTATTGGCATCCCATAGGATCCCCTGAACATTGCCAGGAGTGATCCCCGAGCACCACTGGGTGTGGCCCACAAAACCAATAGAAAAAGTGGGAGGAATGATGGTTCTGAGTAAGAGGAAGCAGGCAGTGGGTGCTGGGTTCTGTGAGCATCAAATCCTGGGGAGTCTCGGGGTTCGAGGAGAGCTCCCCTACACTGGGGATTGAATATTACCTGTCCAAAATGCTGGGTGATAGGCAGGCGCTGTTGCAGACGATCTGAACGGCTGGTGGGATTGGCGAGCCTCAGGGAGCCCCCTCTTTGCATGCACGAGACACCCTCCTAGGAAGTGGGGACAGGGTGAGCAGGGACCCTCCCTGCACTCCTCCCCTTCCCCCCCCCCCGGCCACCATCTCGGTCTTGCCTTGTATGTGAGAAGATTCTGCACACCCTTCAAGCCACTCTTGGCCTGGAAAGAGCAAAACAAGCATTTTAGACTCCATAGTAATTGTATCTACCTGTTTGTGGCTGGATATGTTCCCAATTTCCCATGTAACTCACCCAAGGGGCCTATCTGAGCTGTCACCCCTTCTGGTTATACATAAGGACACTTGGAAGAAGGGCTGGAGTGAAAGCACAGTGGTAGGTTATTTTTGCCTTGCAAGCAGCTGACCTGGGAGGGACCCGGGTTCCACCCCCAGCATCCCATATGATCCCCTAAGACTGTCAGGAGCAATTTCTGAGCGCAGAACCTGGAGTAACTGCTGAGCACCCCATATGTGTCCCCCCTCCAAAAAACTAAAAAAGAACCTGTGGAGGGATAACATGATGGGAAGAGGCGGAGAAGTAACATGGTAAAATTGCACCTGCAAAACTATTAAGGGTTGGGCTGGAGCCACAGCACAGCAGAGAGGGGGCTGGCCTTGCATGCAGTTGACCTGAGTTTGATCCCTGGCATCCCATTGGGTTTCCATGCCCTGCCAGGAATAAGAGCTGAGCATATGGGACTGGAGAGATAGCACAGAAGGGAGGGAGTTTGTTGGGTATGTGGACAACCTGAATTTGATTCCTGGCACCCTTTTGAGTCCTCCAAACCCTCCAGAATTGATTCCCGAGTGCAGAATTAGGAATAAGCTCTGAGCACTTGCTGGCTGTGGTCCTCACTCCTCTCCCAAATAAATAACAATAAACGACAGAAAAATTGGCTGAAGATGGAAAATCAGAGCTGCAGAATGTCCTGGTCAACTATTGGACTCAGTAGCAAACTCCAAGGACAGATGGTGGCATACAGTATCTGAAAAGGGGTCAGAATCATAGCACAGTCGCATCCTCTATAGTCCCCTGAGCCTGCCAGGAGCAATTTCTGAGTACAGAGCCAGGAGTAACCCCTGAGCTTAACTTCCTTAGAGAAGAAACTGTCTAACATGATGATGTTCGGGCACAGCTGGGAGGGCATTTGTTTGGCTAGCCGCCAACACAGGTTCAAACCCCAACATCCCATAGGGTCTGATGAGCACCTGAACACCTCCAGGAGGGATTCCCGAACGCAGAGCTAGGAAGAAGCCCTGAGTATCAGTAAGTGTGGTCCCCAAATAAACACAAAATCACAAGACATGACACTGACCAATGGAAAGCCCAAGTGTTCCTGGTTTGACGCTGCCCTCCCTGGCCCCTCACCAGCCCTGGAACTCCTGAAGTGACCCTTGTTCCTCACCGTGCGGTACATGTTCCTTACAGCTGGTTGGGTCTTGTTCTTGACCGAATGCAGGAGGGCACCCCCACCTTTCTGGGGAGAGACAATGATACCCAGGACTTGGACCAGAAGCTGGGGGTTACCCCACACCCCACCTCTCCTGTATGATGCCCTTATTCCTGCGTTTTGATAAAACTTTGGGGGATGTGAGCTGGAGCAATAGCACAGCAGATAGGGCGTTTGCCTTGCATACGGCCAACCTGAGTTCGATCCCCAACATTCCCTAGAACCCCCAGAGCCCACCAGGAATGATTCCTGAGCGCAGAGCCAGGAGTAACCCCTGAACACCAAAATCTAAAGTAAAAATTGCTAATTATGAAATAAGTATTTGGGGGTTGTTACCTTTACGCTTTCTGCCCAGAGCTGATAGGAGCGCAAGATTCCTGAGATGAGAGGATGGCTGGTTGGAGGAGGGCGGCCAGGGTGGGGTGTGTTTATGGGATTCAGGGTGCAGGGCTTACCTGAGGAAGTCCCGTTGGAAGTAATTTCCTGCTCAAAGAGGTCTGAGAATCCCTCCCCTGTATTCAGCTTCTCCAAGCGGTTTTCAATGAACTGGGGATGGGTGGGGAAAGAAATCAGGAAGTCAGGGGTCCAGCCGTAGGACAGCGGGGAAAACGCTGGCCTTGCATGAGGCCAAGCTGGGTTTGATCTCCGGGCACTCCATAGCTTCCCCAGAGCCCTGCCAGGAGTGATTCCTGAGTGTAGAGTCAAGGAGGCAGCCCTGGGTACAATTGGGTGTGGCCCCCAAACAAACAACAGGGACAGCATTTGCCTTGCATGAAGCAAACCCAAGTTTGATCACCTGCATCCCTTATAGCCCCCAAGCCTTCCAGGAGTGATTTTTGAGTGCAGAGCCAGGGGGCAGCCTTGAGCACCACTAATGTGACCCCCCAAACCAAACACACACACACACACACACACACACACACACACACACACACACTCGTGCGCATCAGAAAGTTAGGAGTGTGGGGAGAGTTAGTAGAAAGGTTCAAGTGTTCTGACTCTATGCTGCCAACCCCACATTCAATACTTGGCATCATATAGGGTCCCCCAGAACCACCAGAGAGGGAGGACTGCAGAGCTGAGTCCAGAATAGCCCCAGAATGCCCATGGGGTGTGTGTGTGTGACACAACCTGTTTTCTGTCCCACGACCGCCGAAAATAATTGCAAAGAAAATAGGGTTCAGCCACTAAGGTACATGAGTTGAGAGTTAGGTTCAAGGACTCCTACCTCCACCCCACAGGAGCTCAGCTCCTTAGGGAGAGGGAAGAATGCGGTTCCACCCAGGGCTATCCTCAGGAATTTCTATTTCTTAGTGTTTGGATTTTGAGCCACACCCTGTGGTGCTCAGGGTCTACGGCCAGCTTCTTATGGGGACAGTTGCTCCTGGGGAATACTTGGGGGGTGGGGGGCTCGGCATGTAAAGCATGCGGCCAGCCTGCTGCATTATCTGTCTTGGAACTCTAGAGTACGCCAGCCCGAGATCTTAATCTCCAGGAACCCAGGTCGGGTTCTGTAGATAAACCTTGTTTCGTGTGTGTGTGTGTGTGTGTGTGTGTGTGTGTGTGTGTGTGTGTGTGTGTGTGTGTCCCCACCACTGTAAATCTGCGTCCTCTGCAGGCCCACCCCTCTAGCACTGACCCCGTCCCCCGTTGACCTAGGCCCCGCTCCCAGAAACCCAAGAATTTCCCCAGCCCTATTCAACCTAGCTCCACCCTCAGGAACCTGGGACAGCCACCCCCTTGGCTTCAGAAATGCTCCTCTCAATGAGATCCCATCTCAATCCTTTCTACCCTCAGCTCTGCCCTCTGGGATCCAGGAATCTGCCTTTCTCTCGCCCCCTTATCCTCAAGCTCTTGAGTTGCCCTTCCCAAGACCCTCTCTAAGCCCATCCATCCAGCTCTAGCCCCGCCCCTCTGGCTATAACCCCACCCCTCTGACCCTAGGCCCGCCCCTCTAGGTTTAGCCCATCCCTCTGCCTATAGCCCCACCCCTCTAGTTCTAGCCCCACCCCTCCAGCTATAGCTCCACCCCCCACTGCTCAGCTTCTCAGAGCTCCAGCACACCTGTTTGAAGAGCTGCAGGTGCACCGCCCGTTGATGAAAAGCCTGCAGGGATGATCCCGGTTTCTGGGCCAAGAAGGCGTCTTCATTGAAGACCACAGGCTGGCCCTGGAAGAGGGACCCGCATTGTGAGCTTCCAGCGGCTCTCCCAGACCCCAGTTGCATCACCTATTCTTGCATCCATCAGTGTAGCAAAGGTCACTTGCACGCCTGCTGTAGCCTGATACTGTGCAGGGCCTTGCCGGTTGCAGAGGGCGACTGGGTTCGCTGGTGCAAGGAGTAAGCGGGATCTGGCTTGGGGTTCAAGGGCCTTAGAGGGAGCAGATTCCTGATAAATTGTCAAGGAAGAGTAGAAAGAAACTATATATATTAGAAACCGTCTCTCCCCAATTTTGTAGACTAGGGAGCATGGTGTTATAATGTTAGTAAATGGGGGTCAGAGAGTACAGCAAGTAGGGCACTTGCCTTGCATGTAACTGACCCAGGTTTGATTCCCCCAAAATCCTATATGGTCCCCTAGTACCCTCAGGAGTGATTTTTGGGGGGTTTTGGGCCACACCCGGTGACGTTCAGGGGTTCCTCCTGGCTATGCGCTCAGAAATTGCTCTTGGCTTGGGGGATATATGGGACGCCAGGGGATTGAACCACAGTCCATCCTAGGCTAGCAGGGGAAGGCAGATGCCTTACCACTTGTGCCACCGCTCCAGCCCCCCAGGAGTGATTTCTGAGCACCACTGGGTGTATTTTTTGGGTGGAGGTCACACCCGGCAGTGCTTAGAGGTCTACACTCAGAAATCGTTCCTGGCAGGTTCAGGGGACCATATGGGATGCTGGGATTCGAACCACTGTTCTTCTGCATGCAAGACAAATGCCCTACCTCTGTGCTATTCTCTGGCCCCAAAGCACCACTGGCTGGGCCTCTGACCCAAAAAGAAGAAAAGAATGTGAATTCTGAGTTTGATCAGTAAACCACTGAAATTTTGAGCTCAGGGAACTATTCTAGTGTCTATTTGGGAACCAAGTACAATGTCAGGAATTTTTTTTCTGTTTTTGTTTTTGGGTCACACCTGGTGGCGCTCAGGGATTATTCCTGGCTCTGTGCTCAGAAATTACTCTTCAATGCCAGGAAACCATTCTAGTGTCTATTTGGGAACCAAGTACAATGTCAGGAATTTTTTTTTCTGTTTTTGTTTGTGGGCCACACCCGGTGGGGTTACTCCTGGCTCTGTGCTCAGAAATTGCTCCTGGCAGGCATGAGGGACCTTATGGCCAGGATTCGAATCAATGTCCATCCTGTATCGGCCACTTGCAAGGCAAACACCCTACCACTATGCTATCTCTTCGGCCCCAACGTCAGGAATTTGAGATGGTATCCACAGCATGCAAGGCAAGTGCCTTAATCTCTGTACAATCTTTGCAACCTGACATATCATTGCTCTTTTTTATTTATGTTTTTGGTTTTGGGTCACACCCGGCAGCGCTCAAGGGCTACTCCTGACTCTATGCTCAGAAATCGCTCCTGGCAGGCTCAGGGAACCATATGGGACATCAGGATTCGAACCACCGTCCTTCTGCATGCAAGGCAAATGCCTGACCTCCATGCTATCTCTCCAGCCTCTCATTGTTCTTTTTTTTCCCCCCCAGAGGGGGCACACCTGGTGGTTCTCAGGGCTCTGCACTCCTAGTGATTACTTTCAGCACTTTCTGGGGTGCTGGGGAATCGAACCAGGGTTAGCCACGTGCAAGGCAAATGCTCTCCCCACTTTACAATCCCTGAACCCAAGGATCATTATTTTTTAAATGTAAATGCTTCATTATTCCACAAGAGGTCGCACTTGATGCTGGCACTGCTTACCGGACTGCAGACCAGGGCATCACGATACCCTCCGAAGAGCAGCGCCTGGACTTTGAGGAACAGCCGGGAGACCCCATCCCCAGGGACCAGGGCCAACTTCCTTAGCTGCAGCCGCAGTAGAGACACCTAGGAGACACACAGGAAGTGAGCAGGGTGCAGCTAGGTGAGAGGGTAGGCCTGTGTGAGAGGGGTGGGGGACCAGATGTTTGTTTATATTTGGTTTGTTTTTGGGCCACACCTAGTGATGCACAGGGTTGCTCTCCTGGCTTTGCCCTCAGGAATCCCTCCTGGTGGTGCTCAGGAGGATCCTGTGGGATGCCAGAGCAGGGGTGGGGAGAGGAGATCAAATCCAAGGCAGCTGCGTGCATGGCCAGTGTCCTCCCTCCTGTCTACTAACCACGTCTGGAGGTAGCGAACGCATGTCGTCAAATGGCGTGTCCAGAGTATTCGAGTCCACATTCATGATAACCACATCCTCGAGGGCTTTGTCCCGAACTCTCTACATGAGGATGGGTTGGCAGTCCTGGAGCTCAGAGCTGAGGATCCCCAGCTGGGCGGGGAGGCAGAGGGAAGACCCCCCTCCCCTCCACCCTCCCACTGTCCCCAGGTCCCTTTGCCCTCACCTCGGCGAGACTAGTGTGTACTCCGATGAGGTAGGGCATGGGTGCGCTGTGGAGAGAGAGGAGCACAACAGGTGAGAGAGAGTCACTCTGGGGTTCATCCCTCAGCCCCTCCCGGCAGGGACTCCCACACCTCACCAGCAGTAGTCCAGTAAGTGGGGCGGCAGCGTGGGGATCAGCACATGTTCCCAGTGCATGGGGTACAGGAGGGCACAGGAAGCGTGGATGCAGGATGTCAGCTGGGGACAGGTGGGGGGCCAGGAGTCAGTGAATTTCCCCCGAGGATCATGGGGGAAACGGGAGTGGGATCATAACCTCAAGGGGTCATAACTCTCAAGGGCTCCTGTAGGTCTATGTGCAGGTATGGAGCCCGGTGGTGCTGAGGGGGGCGGGATTTGCAACCAGAATAGGTAGGATGCAAGGCCAGCTGCCTCACTTCTGTGCTAGCAGAACCTGAACCCCCAGCTTTAAGAACCCCCCCCCCCGGGAGCCAGAGAGATAGCACAGCGGCGTTTGCCTTGCAAGCAGCTGATCCAGGACCTAAGGTGGTTGGTTCGAATCCCTGCGTCCCATATGGTCCCCTGTGCCTGCCAGGACCTATTTCTGAGCAGATAACCAGGAGTAACCCCTGAGCATGGCCGTGTGTGGCCCCAAAACAAAAACAAACAAAAACAAACAAGAAAAAAAGAACCCTCCCTGATGTTAAGGCTGTCCAAGGCTTCAAGCACTGCACCCCCAGTCTCCTGTCGCTCAGACTCGCTTCTAGCTATACGAAGACCAAATTTTTGGCAAATTTCCATGGGGTAAACCAGGACTCAGCAGAACTTAGCACTTTCTTTTATATTTTTTGGGCTTTTTTGGGGGGGGGAGGGCTACACCTGGTAATGCTCAGAGATTACTCTCTGGCTATACACTCAGAAATCACTCCTGGCTTGTCCATATAGGACATATGGTTCATCGTAGGTCAGTGCGTGCAAGGCAAACACCCTACCGCTGGCACCACAGCTCCGGCCCCAACTTTGCACCTTCTAGTAACTGATTGATATACAGCTCTGGGGGAAATGGCTTCCTCATTGACTCCACCCTCAAATGAGGCGGAGCTAGTAATAACTCGCCCCTTTAGGAGTGGAGCCAATGGCTCAAACCATTGGTTCCCTTCCAGAAGAGGCCGGGATAAAATGGAGCCCACTTACACACCTGCCCCTAAGGGAAAATACAGATTGGCTCCACTCAAAGGAGGCGGAGCTATAACAGAGCCCGCCCCTGGGTTGAAGCTAGGCCACCCCTGATATTTTAGGGGCGGGGCTAGCATTTCAAGCTGCCCAATCGCCTCCTTCAGTGGGTGGGGCTTGT
Organism: Suncus etruscus; assembly: GCF_024139225.1. Classification (NCBI taxonomy): domain Eukaryota; kingdom Metazoa; phylum Chordata; class Mammalia; order Eulipotyphla; family Soricidae; genus Suncus; species Suncus etruscus. The sequence goes on along the minus strand of NC_064862.1, from coordinate 87,313,824 downwards.
AGCATTCTGGCCAATAGCGGTGGAGTATGGTCTGTTTTTTTTTTTTTCGCCTAAGGGGAGGAGTTACAGAGCGAGGCTTCACCTCCCCAGGACAGAGTGACAGTTTTGTTTTGCCCTGGAGCCTTGCAGGGTTAGAAGTCTGGAAGTCGGCCCGGTTGTCCCGACCCCAAGGGCAAAGTGCTCCCTTCTCACAGTGCTCAGCTTGTTGGCGGTGAGCAGCACCCTTCTTTCGGCGAGGAGCGCGGCGAACAGTCCCACGATGTTCTCATCCCTCACCGCTACCACCAGTTCTGTGAGGTTCCTCTGCGGACCAGTGTGCAGTGCTCGTTGGCTGGTTTTTTTTTGGGGGGGGGGGGCTGGGTCTCATCTGGCCATGCCAGGGGGCAGCGCTCAGTGTCAGAGAGGTTTAACCCCCACCACCTTGCATGCAAAGCCCGCAGGATGCAATGCAGAAGGCAATGCTGATCTCGAGGGAACCCCAGGATTTGGCCCCCCCAAGACCTCTTCCCTACCTTCCCCACCCCTCTTTTTTTCCCCATCCCTCCTCATGCCCGACTCACATTCTCAGGAATGGAGGGCAGACAGCCTGCATCTGGGGCCACAAAGCAGGAAAGCTAGTGAAAGTGGGGTGTGCAGGGGATGGGTCAGTTGAAGGATGGAGACTTTTAACTTTCTGGGTACCCCCATCCCACTGCTCACCGGTTTGCTGTTCCCGGGGGCAGGAGGCAGGATGCAGTGGGTGCTGGAAATGGCTACTCCTCTGCCCTGGGGAGAGAAGGGCGAATGGGGGTGACCCTCAGGCTCTGGGGTGTAGCCTCCCAGACAGCCACAGGTAGGATGCTGCTCACCAGCTCGAGCCCCACGGGGGACTGGGGTCCTGGCAGTGGTTTCTGCAGCAGGTTGAGAAGGAGTTCCTCAACTTCGGGAGCCTGTGTGGGGTTGGGGTGTCTGAGGCAGAAGGTGGGTTGTGGAAAGGGAAAGGGGAAGGGCTTGAACTCAGGCTGGGTAAACTAAGAAGGTGCTGGGCACGGGTACTCAGGGCCAGCCTGGAGCTTGGTGGGGCCACTGGGACTCCTCCGCACTCCTCCAAGGGAAAGGGGGTACCCTCACTTGGTCCTGTGCCAGGAGGTCCCCCACTGTGTTCAGGAGCTTGTAGAACACCTCAAACCAGGGCCGGTGGCTGGAGAGAGAGGACATGCGTCTTCACCCAAATGCCCCCAGGGGTGGGGAGGGTCCCCTCTGGACCCCACATCACCCACCTAAGAATGCAGAGGCAGCTCTGAGCCCCCGGCCGAAGGCGACAGAAGCCGAATCGACGGGTGCCCGCGAGGTCAGTGAGGGCGAAAGTGAAGTGCTGGACTGCCGGGCAGGGAGGCTCCCTGCAGGCAGAAAGCATTCCTGAGCCCCTGTTTCTGGGATGGGTTCCACAGCCCAGGGCCCTGGGACCAGAGGCTATTGGCGTTGATAGAACCTGAAGATCCAGACTCTGAGTTTCTGGGAATCGGGGTCCTTGAGATTCAGAGTACTGGAGTCCCTGGGTATTGGCATATTAGTTCTCTGGAGATTAGGGTTCCTGGATATCTGAGTATTGGGGTCCTGGGTCTTGGAATATCTGGATAGAGTGTTGGGCATCTGAGTATGTGGGTATTGGGGCTTCTAGTTATTGGTGTCCCCAAGTATCTGGATATTGAGGTAACTGGATGTATGAATGCCTGGGTATTGGGGTTCCTGAATATGAGGGTATTGGGATAGCTGGGTGTTGGGGTCCCTGAATATCTGGCATTAGGGTTCTTAGGTTTCTGGGTGTTGGGGTTCCTGGATGTCAGGCCCCAGCTATTTGAGTCTGGAGGATTCCTGAGTTTCTGGGCTCAGGGCATCTGCCTGCTTCTCCCTCCATACCTTTCCACATCGAAAGGGAAGCAGAATTTAGGTACCATCTTCATGGCCTCCTGCATGTGGGGAGAGAGGGGGTGCTAAGCCTGGTGCTTAGGAATGTGCTCCAGGTTCCCCTCCATCAACCACAATCCCCCTCTTCCAGCATGATGGGGCCCAAAAGCAAGCACCCAGCCACTTACCTGTTCCCTGAAGTCCGGGGGGAACTGCCGTAGGATGGGGGGGTCTGTGGGGAGAGCAGACAGTTGAGGGAGCCAGGTTCACCCTCCACCTGCTCCAACCCACCCAGTGTCCCTGAATGCACCTAGTAGTTCCCCCCCCCAATGTAGCCAGTGTCCCCCACTCACCCTCCTGCGGGGAGGTTGGACAAGCAGCCTCAAAGAACCAATCGAACACGGCAGAAGACTCCTCTCTGTGGGGACAGAGGACTTGGTAATTCTGCCTGGGCGCGTGGCTGCCCAGTGAGGAGGTGACTGGGGCCCTGGCAGTGAGGTGGGGGTGTGAGGCCATGGGTGAATGTGGGTTCACAGGACAGAGCAAGTGAGTATTGCCATTCTGCAAGTGTGCAGCTGTGTCATGAGGATGAGTGTGGGGTGATGTGTGCGTATGAAGATGTGTGTGCATGCAGGAGCCCAGGGTTTCCTGAGCCATGGCCACAATTCCTAGTTCATCTCTGTCCCAGCCTGAGTGTCCCCTGCACGCCTCTGTGTGAGATATTGGGGAGCATTGCCATCTCACCCGAGTGTCTCACCCCAGGAGTGAGGCCAGCAAGCCTGAAACTTCTAGGCGGCTTCTCTGCCTTCCTCCCTCACCCCACCTGCACCCTTTTACCACATAGCGCTGGGACTGGGGCTCGGAAAGATGTTGGGGTGAGGGGGCCTTCAGGCGGAAATAGGCATTAACTGCAGGCAGAGTGTCTTAGCAAAGGTGCATGGTTCTCACTCTCCTGTTGGCCTACGTCCCACCCCATGCATGCAAACAGACGAAGCTCAACCTTCATCATCACCCCGAGAATCAGAATCACACAGTGCTAAGTGCTAAGTGCTATCCACCTGCCCCCTGGGACCTACGGGCCCTGCTGGCTTCCTCCCTGCATCCTGGGCTCCGCAGTGCAAAACTCCATCTGCGCAGCCCGGTCTTGAGATGGGGAAGGGGGGAGGCGGTTCTCACGCAGCTCTGGATCCCATGGTCCGTGCAGGGCTGGCCGGAGCCCCCTCCCTGAGGGTTCTAGAGGCAGTGCTGGGCCTGGGGTTGCGCCCTGAGCAGGCTCCGCTTCCTGTGTGTCTGAGAGAGGAAGTTTGGCCGGTGACGTCCCCGGAGGCAGGTCCCCGCCCCCACCCACTGTCATCCTGTCCCCCCTGACCCCTTGTCCCCTGGCCCACTCGGGGGTTGCTGCAGGCCCGTAGCACAGAGCCGAAGCCTCAGCCTGCCAGGCCGGGCCAGTTCATCTCTGCCCTGCCACCCACCCACCCTCCCATCCCCGCCCCACCCTGTCCTCTGCTGTCCTCTGTGAGACAGCCAAGGATCCAGGCTTCACCTCAAATGCTTCCTCTTCTCAAGGCTTAGATCTTTCGGCCCATTCATGCTGCGTTTCCCCCAAACAGCCAACAGAGGGTACCGGGGAGCGGGGTTGTAAGAGAGCTGGTGGTATGGACCAACATTTTGTTTTGTTTTGTTTTGAGGCAAACCTGGCAGGTTACCAGGGTTACTCCTGGTTCTGAGCTCAGAAATTATACCTGGCAGGCTCAGGGACCCATATGGATGCCAGGGATCGAATCCCGGTTAGCCACATGCAAAGCAAATGCTCTACCCACTGTGCAATCACTTTGGCCCCAGACTACATTTGGAGGATAGATGCACTGCTAAGAAGAGTCCATCCTAAAGAAAGAAGCTGGACCCAGGACTAAGTTGTGAAGTCATTTCCAGAGCCCAAGGACTGAAATTTTCACAAGTGAGGAATGAAGACTTCGCTGGAGTTGGCACAGACCAGAGAGGGGTAGTGACAGGCCCTAATGCACACAGCAAATCCCTTCAACTCCTAGAATCCAAACAGGAGCGGTGCATGTGTCTGTGCTTGCGTTTTTTTCTTTCTTTCTTACCCCAACTCTAACCTAAACACTAACACTAAATCCTAATCCTAATGCTAACTCCTGACTCTAACCCACAACTAATCCTAACCCTAAACTTAACCCTACATAACTCTAACCCGACATTACCTGTAACCCTAACATAACCAAACCCTAACCTAACATTACTCAGGACCCCAACTCTAACACTAACCCTTACCTTAACCCTAACCCCTAACCTAAACCTTGAACCCCTAACTCTAATATAACCCTAACCCTAACCTGACACTACTTGGGACCCTAACCTTAACCTTAACCCTCACCTTAACCCTAATCTTAACACTAACCTTAACCCTAATCCCTAATCTAAACCCTGAACCCCTAAGCCCTAACAAATAACCCTAACCTTAACTAATCCCACCCCCACATTAACCCTAACCCCAACACGAGATGAAGCCCTGTCGTGGGCCTGGCCCGAAGATTGGGCCCAGGCCTGCCTCGCCCATGCCAGGCCTTCAGCTTCTGATTCTCAGGCCCTGCCAACACCAGGCGACCCCCACCGGCCTCCAGGGCACCCTGCTCGTAAGCTGCGCCTTGCTTCCTCTCAGGACCCCACAGCCTCATTGTATAAAGCACGGGGCCATGGCTTCGTGTCCTTGGCACTGAACGACCTGCATGTGGAGTGGCAGGAGCGGGACATGTGACTGAGGGACCGTGCAGGTCCAGTGATGCTCTGGAACAGGAAGAGCCCAGCCTTGCATGCAGCTGACCCAGAAAGGACTGCAGTTCGATCCCTTGGCATCCCATATGGTCCCCCAGGCCAGGAACGATTTCTGAGTGCAGAGCCAAGAGTAACCCCTGAACGTCACTGGGTGTGACCCAAAAATAAATAAATAAAAAAAAGAGAAATGAACCAGTTCAGGACTGGAGAGATAGGACAACAGGGAGGGCATTGACTTTAAGTGGGCCTGACTCGGGTTTGTTCCCTGGTGCCCCCACAAGATCCCCAAGAGTGATTTCTGAACTCAGAGGAATAGCCCTGAGCACAGGTGGATAGGGTCAAAAACAAAAAAAACAACACAAAGCAAAAGGTTTAAACCAATTTTTGGAATGCCAAAAAAAAAAAATAATAAAGGTGTTACTGTTATAAGAAATAGGGTAGGGCCCGGAGAGATAGCACAGCGGTGTTTGCCTTGCAAAAAGAAGCAGCCGATCCAGGACCAAAGGTGGTTGGTTCGAATCCCCGTGTCCCATATGGTCCCCCGTGCCTGCCAGGAGCTATTTCTGAGCAGACAGCCAGGAGTAACCCCTGAGCGCCGCCGGGTGTGGCCCAAAACAAAACAAAACAAAACAAAACAAACAAAAAAAGAAATAGGGTAGCAAAAGGAGAAAAGAAACATGGTAGCAGCACGATTGGCATGACTTGAAAACCCGCCTCCCCCCACCTGCACATACACCCCCCCCCCCATCCATTCCCACCTGCTTCTTGCAGGCAGAGGAAAGAAAAATTCACATCAGAAATGTTAGGTGCGGGTTGGAGTGATAACAGCTGGGAAGGCGCTTGCCTCGTACACCGCTGATGTGGGCTCAATCGCCAGCATCCTATAAGGTCCTCCAAACCTGCCAGGCGTGATCCCTGAATGCAAAGGCAGGAGAAACCCCTGAGCACCACCGGGTGTGGTCCCCAAACAGAAAACCAAAACCAGAAGAGAAACATGGGGCAACTATTTCTTTATTGAAGGTAAAACAAGAGGAGCGGTGGGTTTGCTTTCTTACCTACTTCTGCAATTCTCCAAGACCTTCTCCTCTTATTTTGGCCCCTCACCACCCACAGCATCTCTCTCTTCCTCTCCAGAAAGCCAAGGTTACTAAGAGCTAAGGGGGGATGCCAGTTTTTGGGGTGGGGAGAAGAGCTCATGAGAGCAAAGAGAGAGGCAAGACCTCTGGCAGGTGGAGGAAAACCTGGGAACTGGATGGGAAAAGAAAAGAGGGTCTCTGTCCTAAATCTGGGGGGTGCAATGGGAGTCGAATAGGGTGGAGAAGCCAATGCCTGGATCATTGCACACGGGGCTTGGGGGATTCCAAAGTCAGGGTGTTTAAAGCTGGGAGAGCTGGCGAGGTGGATTCGGGGTGCAAAGGGGGGAGGCTCGAGACATGCAGCTAGCGAGGTCTCTGTCTTAAGCCACCTCTTCTTCTGCCTCCTCCTCGAACTCGCCCTCCTCGGCGGTGGCATCTTGGTACTGCTGGTACTCGGACACCAGGTCATTCATGTTGCTCTCGGCCTCGGTGAACTCCATCTCGTCCATGCCCTCGCCCGTGTACCAGTGCAGGAAGGCCTTGCGGCGGAACATGGCCGTGAACTGCTCCGAGATGCGCTTGAACAGCTCCTGGATGGCCGTGCTGTTGCCGATGAAGGTGGCTGCCATCTTCAGGCCCCGGGGTGGGATGTCGCACACGGCCGTCTTGACGTTGTTGGGGATCCACTCGACGAAGTAGCTGCTGTTCTTGCTCTGCACGCTCAGCATCTGCTCGTCCACCTCCTTCATGGACATGCGGCCTCGGAAGACAGCGGCCACTGTCAGGTAGCGGCCATGGCGCGGGTCGCATGCGGCCATCATGTTCTTGGCGTCGAACATCTGCTGTGTCAGCTCGGGCACTGTGAGGGCCCGGTACTGTTGGCTGCCCCGGCTGGTCAGGGGTGCGAAGCCCGGCATGAAGAAGTGCAGGCGCGGGAACGGCACCATGTTGACGGCCAGCTTGCGCAGGTCGGCGTTGAGCTGGCCCGGGAAGCGCAGGCAGGTGGTCACGCCGCTCATGGTGGCCGACACCAAGTGGTTGAGGTCCCCGTAGGTCGGGGTGGTGAGCTTGAGGGTGCGGAAGCAGATGTCATACAAGGCCTCGTTGTCGATGCAGTAGGTCTCATCCGTGTTCTCCACCAGCTGGTGCACCGACAGGGTGGCATTGTAGGGCTCCACCACCGTGTCAGACACCTTGGGCGAGGGCACCACGCTGAAGGTGTTCATGATGCGGTCGGGGAACTCCTCGCGGATCTTGCTGATGAGCAAGGTGCCCATGCCCGAGCCGGTGCCTCCGCCCAGGGAGTGGGTGAGCTGGAAGCCCTGCAGGCAGTCGCAGCTCTCTGCCTCCTTCCGAACCACGTCCAGGACGGCGTCCACCAGCTCTGCACCCTCCGTGTAGTGGCCCTTGGCCCAGTTGTTACCTGCTCCGGACTGGCCTGGTCAATGGAGATGGGGAGATGAGGGGGAAGGAAGAAATGAGCCAGGCGTCAGGCTGAGATCTCTCTGCACCCCACCTCCAGCCCTTTGCATAATTAATAACAAAAGAATGATAATGCAATACATCAATATTATATGTCATTATACAAAATAGCATCACCATCATAAATATAGAATATTATCATAACCCAATATAACCACATATATAATTGCATGTAATCACATATATATACCGTATATTGTTATATGATTATGACTCCTAGAATTCAAATGTATACTTATTATAATATTAACAATATGATAATACTGTAACACCCAGCAATTCACCCAAAACAAAGGCATTCCCCCAACTTCCTCTTTCCTTAAAACCTCTCTTTTACTTCTTTGTGTGTGTTTTTGGGCCACACCCGGTGACACTCAGGCCACTCCTGGCTATGTGCTCAGAAATTGCTCCTGGCTTGGGGGACCAAATGGGATCCCAGGGGTCGAACCAGGTCCTCAGTCCTGGGTCAGCTGTGTACAAGGCAAATGCTCTACCATTGTGCTATTGCTCCAGCCCCAAAACCTATCTTTTAATATGTAAAAGCCCATCCAGATAGGTACTTTTGTCTCTCTTTCTCAGCTTTTCCCCTCCTGGTAGATTGGGATTGATTTAATAAAGAAAGAGAGTTCTGGCTTGGTGTGCTCAGAAAGAACTTGAGGCAAAAAGCCACGGACTCCATGATTCTTTCCTGACTTCTATCCTGCTTTTTTGGACTCATCCACCTAGGGTTAGAGATAGAGTGTGTAAGGTGATTTCACAATATGGGGATTTATTTTGCAAATATAATAAATAATAATAATAGCAACAATACAGAGCAATAACACAGTGGGGAAGGCGCTGGCCTTGCACACAGATAACCGGGGTTCAATCCTCAGAACCCCTATAGGATCTCCTGAGTGTCACTAAGAGTGATCCCTGAGCACAGAGCCAAGAGTCAGCCCTGGGCACCACCCGGTGTGACAGACAAGTCAAATAAAAATAATAGGAATTTTCGGATTAATTAGTATTGTTTTCACTGCTTAGGTCCTTTAGCCTTTGGGGAAGGATTTAAAACCACAGAGACCTGGGGGGCTGGAGTGAGATAGGCATAGTCTGTTGTGGGTATCCCCTCCCCCAACTCATCTATCCCACCTGAATGATCAGAACTGCCCACACCCGGAATGGGTGGGTAGAGGAGTCTGCATGGGGAGAGAGGGGATAAGAAGGAGAGTTAGAGAAGGGAAGGAAAGGCATCAGGAGGGAGACCATCATCATCCGAGATACAGCATTGGATTCAGCATCATCGGGGAAGCAGCAGCAGTAATATCACCAAAGGGAGTTAGTCAGCCTGGAAGCCAGTTAGGAAGCCTGGTAAAAGCAGCTGAAAGGGAGACAGAGGCCGAGAGAGCCCAGTAGGAGTAGAGAAGTAGCTGCTAGGAAAAGGCTTAGTATAGAGGCCATGTGAGAAGGTGTGCATGGTGGTAGGGACTGCGAAATAAAGCTGGCTGACTCCCGAAACTTCATCTGACTGCTTTGTGAATCTCTCCGCCCTCACTCTGCAACCTTCAGACCCGCCAGACCAAAGGGGCTGTGGGAGCAGGGTTGAGCCAAGAAAGGCCTCACCGGGCCCGGAGAGATAGCACAGAGGCGTTTGCCTTGCAAGCAGCCGATCCAGGACCTAAGATGGTTGGTTCGAATCCCGGCGTCCCATATGGTCCCCCGTGCCTGCCAGGAGCTATTTCTGAGCAGACAGCCAGGAGTAACCCCTGAGCACCGCCGGGTGTGGCCCAAAAACAAAAACAAAAAAAACAAAAACAAAAACAAAAAAAAAGAAAGGCCTCACCATTCCCACACCAACCGCAGGACTCTTTAATTTATATTAAGACAACAGTCTGTCATTTCCCAGGAAGACTAGGATTAGTATTATAATTTTTTGTTGATTTTTGGGCCACACCAGGTGATGCTCAGAGCTCAGAGATCTCTTCTGGCAGGCTCAGGAGACCCTGTGGGATGCCTGGGATCCCACTATACTATTGTCCTGACCCCTGAAGTTTTTTGGTTTTGTTTTGGGATCACACTCAGGGATGCTCAGTACTTACTCCAGACTGCACTTAGCAGGTCTTGGGGATATTATGGGGTGCTGGGGATGGAACTGAGGAGGCCAATCCGCAAAGAAAATGCCCTCCCCACTTTCACTCCCTCCTAGTGGGTGGCTCCAGCCCTGACTCTCAGAACTGCCCTCAGTAGCCACCAGAGGGCGCACGCGAGCCCCACACGGTGGCGAGCCCCACCCAGCCCGCCCTACCCGTGGGTCATATGTCCTGCCACCAAGGTCACCCCACAGTTCCCTCCTCCTGAGTGCAGAACCGGGAGTAACCCCTGAACCAGGCATGGCCCCAAACCAAAAACCAAAGGAGCCAGAGAAACAGAACAGCAGAGAGGGCTCTGCTTTGTACTGGCCTACGACAAGGGTTCAATCCCTGGCATCCCATAGGGTCCCCTGAGTACTATCAGTTAGTAACCCCTGAGCACAGAGTCAGGAGTCATCCCTGAGCACTGTTGAGTGTATTCCCCCAAACAACAGACAAAAGAAACTGAACTGGAATATGGGGCAGGCACCCTAGGTCCTATGCTGCCTCCTTCACCTCCACCCCTGAAATCTCATGATTTTATAAGTCAGTAAAAGAGAAAATAGAGGCCAGAGAGAGCCCAAAAGAGGGAGCACAGGGCCCGGAGAGATAGCACAGCAGCGTTTGCCTTGCAAGCAGCCGATCCAGGACCAAAGGTGGTTGGTTCGAATCCCGGTGTCCCATATGGTCCCCCGTGCCTGCCAGGAGCTATTTCTGAGCAGACAGCCAGGAGTAACCCCTGAGCGCTGCCGGGTGTGGCCTAAAAACCAAAAACCAAAAACCAAAAAAAAAAAAAAAAAGAGGGAGCACAGACTTTTTTGTTTGTATGTTTTGGGCTACACCCAGTGGTGCTCAGGGGTTACTCCTGGCTCTTCACTCAGAAATCGCTCCTGGCAGGCTCGGGGACCATATGGGATGCCAAGCATTGAACCCGGGTCAGCAGCATTCAAGGCAAAATCTCTACCTCAGTGCTACAACTCCGGCTGTTGTTCGAACCTGTCTATGGCTCCAGCCCAGAAATCTACTTCTTTTTCTTTTTGGGCCACACAGCAGCGTTCAGGGGTTTCTCCTGCCTCAGTGCTCAGGAATTGCTCCAGGCAGGCTCGGGGGACCAGATGGGATGCTGGGGATCAAACCTGGGTCCGTCCCGTGTCAGCTGCATGCAAGGCAAATGCCCTACTGCTGTGCTATGTTTCCAGCCCCGAAAATCTACTTCCTTTAAGGGAACAAACAGAAATCAAGCTCCTTCCTGGATTGGTCCACACCCCTCCCTCAGGGAAGAGGGGCGCAGTATCTCTGACTTTGGGAAGTGTCAAGGGTGTTGTCCTAGATAGAGGGTGGTATGCAGTAGTCCTCAATAAGTGGATTTTTTTTATTCTCGGTTTTTGGGCCACACCCAGCAGCACACAGGGGCTACTCCTGACTCTGCCCAGAAATCACTCCTGGCAGACTTGGGGACCATATAGGATGCCCGGAATCGAACCTGGTTCGTCCTGGGTTGGCCGCTGCAAGACAAATGCTCTACAGCTGTGTTAACTCTCTGGCCTTTTTCTTTTTCTTTCCAGTGTTTGAGAAAGGCACCAAGCGGCAGAGCTGGGATCCGCATGCAGGCAACCTGGTTTGGTTAAATGCTGTTAAAAATTAAAATGCAGGAGCCAGAGCGATAGCACAGGGGGAGGGTGTTTGTCTTGCACGCAGCAGACTTGGGTTCAATCCCAGCATCCTACAGGGTTCTCTAAGCCTTGCCAGGAGTGAGCCCTGAGCACAGAGGCAGGACCTGAGCAGCACCAGGTGTGGGCCACCCCCCCCCCAAGACAAAACAAAACAAATTGGTTACAGGGTAGGGGGTTAGAGAACAAGGAGGCAGCTCAGTAGCATGTCTGGGGTTTGGTTCCCAGCACCGCAGATAAAATCAATCAATCAAATTAAAAGACCATCTTTGGGCTATTTGTGTTGAATAGAGGGGAGTCCTTGTTCATCCACCCACGTGATCACCCCAAAGCCTCACACTGGGAGGGGCTCCTGAATACAGCTGAGTGAAGGCCACCTCCTCCACGAAGCCTTTCTTGCCTTCCCCAGCAATATCCCTACCAGATCTTGGCCTCGCCATGGTGTCTCTGTCTGGTACGAGGTAGAGTTAACTCACCAAATACAAAGTTATCAGGTCGGAAGATTTGGCCGAAAGGTCCAGAACGCACGGAGTCCATGGTTCCAGGCTCCAGGTCCACCAGCACGGCTCTCGGGACATAATTTCCTCCTGCAGAGAAACAGATGGAGGAGGCAGTGGGGTGTGTGTAAGGGGATTGGGGTGGGGAGGGACAGAGCCAGGAACCAGCTGCCTGCCCCCACCTGCGCCCTGCACCCTACCTGTGGCCTCGTTGTAGTAAACGTTGATTCTCTCCAGCTGCAAGTCGCTGTCCCCGTGGTATGTGCCCGTGGGGTCGATGCCGTGTTCATCACTGATGACCTCCCAGAACTATAAGGGGGATTGGGGGTGGTTGTCAGGGACCCAGAGAGAGGCCAGATCCCTAGCACAGAGCAGAGGGCGCTAATCTTGCACACACGTGGCTGAGGGGGGGTTCAATCCCTGGCATCCCATAGGGTCCCCTGAGCACTACCAGGAAGGAGTGAGTGCAGAGCCAGGAGTTAGTTCTGAGTATTGCCAGGTGAGGCCCCAAAACAGAAAAAAAAAAAAAAAATCAAGAAACAGAAAGCTGATCGTAAGGGGCACGAGTGATAGCACAGTAGGGAGTGCGTTTGCCTTCCATGTGATTGATCCGGGTTTGATCCTTGGCATCCCATATGGTCCCAGAGCATCACCAGGATTGATCCCTGAGCGCAGAGCCAGGAGTAACCCCTGAACTTTGCCGGGTGTGGCCCCCAAACAAAACCACAAATCAAAACAAAACAAGAACGGGGAGTGAGGCCTGAGTAATAAAAAGCACAACAGGGAGGGCCCTGGCCTTATACGCAGTGGACCTGGGGTTCTATCTATCCCCGGCGGCGCCCTATAGGACCCCTTTATCACTTCAAGAATGATTCCAGGGGGCCCGGAGAGATAGCACAGCGGCGTTTGCCTTGCAAGCAGCCGATCCAGGACCAAAGGTGGTTGGTTCGAATCCCGGTGTCCCATATGGTCCCCCGTGCCTGCCAGGAGCTATTTCTGAGCATGAAGCCAGGAGTAACCCCTGAGCACAGCCGGGTGTGACCCAAAAACAAAACAAAACAACAACAACAACAAATTCCTGCGTGCAGAGCCAGATGGAAGCCCGTGTGTGATTTAAAAAAGAAAAAGACAAAAATAAAATATAAAAATACAGCAGAGATCGAGGTGGACCAGATGTCCCGGGTCACCTTCCAAGAACAGCTTCTCCACCTGTCCTTCACTAAGAAAAAACGTTTTTATTTTTATTTTATTTTTTGAAGGGGGGGGGGTGGTTTAAGAAAACCCTGAAAGAAGCCTTCAGCGGGGCGGGCAAGGATGAGGCAGCAAAGAAAAGATGAGCGGGGGCGGGGTGAAGGCGCAACTCCCCCGTCCCCAAATCCAGGAGGACGGCGCGGAGAAGGCGCGGGGGGGAAAAGGGGCGCGCGTGCGGGAGGGGGGTGACCAGACCAGCTGCGCGTCCAGCTGCGGGCTCGAGGCCGCACCCTTCCCCCACCCACTCATTTTCCCATCTTTGTTCCCCGCCTAGCCCGGCGCCCCGCACGCCCGGGTTCCCCCAGCGCATCCAGGAGTGCGCTCCCGGCCTTGGGGAGCCCCTTCCAGCACCCCGCATCCAAATTCTTGGCAGCCCCAAGGCCAGGGCTGCAAGGTGTTCATCCCCCCACCTCCCGCCTCCAAGCCCCGCACCTTGGCCCCAATCTGGTTCCCGCACTGGCCGGCTTGGAGATGCACAATTTCGCGCATGGTGAGGGGCGCGCGGTGCGTGGACGCGGGGCGCGGGGTTGCGGGGAACCTCGGTGGTGTCAGTGGCAGCGGCGGCGGAGAACCAACAGTCCCGGCGTCCCCCCCTCCACCCCGGGCGCTTCTTTATGAGCCGGCGGGACCCGCGTCATGCCCGGTCACCCGCCCCGCTCCGCCTCCTGGGCCCGCCCCACCCGGGATGGAGGGCGCGCGGGGAGCGCGCGGGGGCTGGGACGATCCGGGGCGGGCGCACGCGGGGCTTTGCGCGGGGCTGGGACCCCTTGTGTGCGCTGTCGGGTGCTCCCCCACCCCTTCATCCCCCTCTCCCCGATCCCGGGGCTCCTCTGCAGCCCCGCAGAGGAACCCCAAAGTCATAGCCGCTCATAAATAAACAAGCCCGGTTGGCCAACCGCGGCAGCCCGCTTGGCCTCAGTTTCTCCATTCGCCATCCACTTCCCACCCCGCCCCATTCCTTTGGGGGGGGTCATTTTCCAGCACCCTTTGGATCCCAAGCACCGTTTTTCCCCCCCCTTAGCCACCCACCGTCTTGGGGGAGCACTCTGGGCAAAGAAGGGGTGAACGGTTCTTGCAAAATTTTGTTTTTATGTTTTGTTTTTGTGTGTGTTTGGTTAGGTTTTTGGGGGCCACACCCGGTGAAGCTCAGGGTTGACTCCTGGCTCTGCATTCAGGGATCACCCCTGGCAGTGCTCGAGAGACCCTCTAGCATGCTGGATCTCAAATCCGGGGCTGCCGCTGCCGTGTGCAAGGCAAACAAGCGCCTCCCTGCTGTGCCCCATCTCTTTGGTTCCTTTTGCAAGATCTGGGCTAGCAGCTAAGGATTAGGACAATGTAGTTTCCCCCACCCCCCCACCCCTCACCATCTCCGTCTTCATGTTTGCTCCAAGGAATACCCCCTTTCTGTGTTCCTGCTTGGCTGTGGGCCTGTGGCAGATGGAGTGACCTCAAGCCTGGCCTGGGGAGGCGTCCAGACTCAGAAGAGGTTTATTGAGCGACACACACACACACACACACACACACACACACACACACACACGCACGCACACACGTTCCCTCACCGCCCCCTGATTCCCAGGGTTTTGGTTCATTTTGGGGGCTCAGCTGGCTTTGCCCCAGGCCTGTGCCAATTAAGCATCTGTCTTCAGCCTCCTCAGAGTCTCTTTTCTGCTTCAGTAGCTGGAGCCTTAGGATATCAGGGGAGGGTGTTTGCCTTGGGGTAGCCAACCTGGCATCCTGCAGGGTCCCCCTAACACTGCCAGGAGTGATTTCTGAGTGCAGAGCCAGGAATCAGTGCTGAACACCACCAGGACTGGCCCTAAACAAACAAACAAACAAACAAACAAACGTAAAAGGTCCCTTGATTGAATTTATTTATTTATTTATTTATTTATTTATTTATTTTACCACACCTGGCGGTGCTCAGGGGTTACTCCTGGCTCTACGCTCAGAAAACGCTCCTGGCTCTGGGGACAATATTAGATGCTGGGGCTCAAACCCGCATCCGTCCTGGGTCAGCTACGTGCAAGGCAAATGCCCTACCAGTGTGCTACGACTCTGGCCCCTTGATTGGATGTTTAAGGGGCCAAAGTGTAGACGCACCTGTGGCTGCTTTTCAGTCCCAAGACCTTGAGTCTGAGGTTCCTTCTTGGAAGAGGGGTCTGGGGAGGGGCTTGTGACAACTTTAAAGATGGAAATTTTATTTTGGGAGGGGGCACACCCAGTGGTGCTCAGGAGTTACTTCTGGCTCTGAGCTCAGGGATCACTCTTGGCAGTGCTCGAGGGATTCTATGGGATGCCAGGATTGAACCTGTGTCGGTCTTATGTGAGGCAAACACCCTCCCCACGGTGTTGTCGCTCGGCCCTGTTGATGGAAATGTTCCTTTTCAGGGGCTGGAACCCATTTTCCAGGCTTGGCTGAGAAAGGCCAGGCCTCCCCGGAGACTTACAGCAGCTGTTTCCCATCCGGACACCCCAGAAAGCTGCCACCTCTCCCTCCCCACTTCCTGCCTTCTGGCCAGTCTAAGAGGGTGGGTGGGGAGGTGCTACTGAGGATGAGGATGAGGATGAAGTTGGCTCCAGGCCTGAGGCCTCAGATGACCAGGGAGTACCTTTTCCCCTTCCTTCCTTCCTTCCTTCCTTCCTTCCTTCCTTCCTTCCTTCCTTCCTTCCTTCCTTCCTTCCTTCCTTCCTTCCTTCCTTCCTTCCTTCCTTCCTTCCTTCCTTCCTTCCTTCCTTCCTTCTTCCTCCCTCCCTCCCTCCCTCCCTTTCTCCCTCCCTCCCTCCCTCCTTCCCTCCTTCCCTCCTTCCCTCCCTCCCTCCAAGGGGGGGGCACACACCCAGCAATGCTCAGCACTTACTACTGGGTCTGTACTCAGGGATCATTTTTGGCAAGTACTAGGGGGGACCCTCTGGGGTCTTGGGCATAAACTGGGGCTGGATTATGTCCAAATAAAGTGCCTTAATCCCTGTGTTCTCTCTTTGGCTCTGTAGTTTGTTTGATGAACATTATTTATTAACGAAGGCACTCACCCAGCCGTGCTCAGGGCTGACTCCTGGCCCTTGCACTCAGGAATCACTCGAACCCAGGTTGGGCCTGTGCAAGGCAAAAACTCTACTCACTGGACTCTTGCTGTGGTCCATACTTGGTTTTTGGGTGTAAGAAAAAATTAAACAACAAAGATGGTTGGAAATGGTCAGGCAGGACCACCTGAGTCACTGCACTGTAGACAGCAGTGCAGTGGGATGTGTCCATGTTATATGTGTCTGTCTGTGTGCCTGTGTGTAGGTGCACAGCTCTGTGTGTGTGTCTGGGCTGGGTCCCAGATGGACCATTGAGTCTATACTGAGACAATAGCCCATGGAAACACCTTTTCCTCCCCTTCTTCTCTCCATCTCTCTCTTTTTTTTAATTTATTTTTTTTGTTTTTTGTTTTTTTTAATTAATTAATTAATTAATTTTATTTTTTGGTTTTTGGTTTTTGGGCCACACCCGATGACTCTAAGTGGTTACTCCTGGCTATGCACTCAGAAATTGCTCCTGACTCCGGGGGCCATATGGTATGCCAGGGATCGAACCCAGGTCCATCGTGGGTCAGCCGCATGCAAGGCAAACACCCTATCCCCTATCGCTGTGTTATCTCCCCGGCCCCTCCTCGCTGTCTCTTAACTCGCAGATCTGACTCACCATCTTCCTGGCTCAGGGTGAACCCTTCCCAGCTATGTGGCGTAGGGTGTTGGGGTGACCCTGAAGGTTCTGGAAGCCACAGTCCTGAGACAGAGAAGCTGAATGGGTCCTTAGAGAGAAGAAGCTGTGCCTGGCACTGCAGGCACCCAGTGATGGAGTGGGTGGCCGTGGGGGAACAATGAGGCTCTGTAGGCTCTCTCCTGCCAGCTCTCATCCCAATTCATGGTGGTACGTGTCTCCGACGGGACCTAAGAAGAGAATAGAAGGATTTTCCAGGGGTGGGGTGGAGGTCTGACATCAGTGGGATCTCTCTCTCTCTCTCTCTCTCTCTCTCTCTCTCTCTCTCTCTCTCTCTCTCGATTTCCCCACTCAGCATCCCCCTTCTCTCCTGAGATGAATGATGACTTTGGACTGTGTTAGGGGTTTTCAGGAGTGTGGGAGCAGATAGGGTTGGAATATCTGGCCAAATAGAAGGTGTCACCCATCCCACCCTGGAAGGGGATTACATCATCTCAAGACCTGGGAGGGATTGACAGAAAGTACTCCGGGCCGGGATATGAGGTCAATCCCTCGGTGCTCAATTCCCTGACAAGCAAAGGGGACACCCCCCTCCCCACCTTCTTCCTCCTGGAGTAAGGCCGCTTTGGAGTGGGGTATTGATCATGTAGGGGAAGGCTTGGAAGTGGGTAGGGGCTGAGCAGAAGGGGTGGAGCTCTGAAGACATGACTGTATATATATATATATATATGTATATATATACATATATATATGTATATATATGTATGTTTTGGTGCCACACTCAGTGGTGCTCA
The DNA here is from genome assembly GCF_024139225.1 of Suncus etruscus. Taxonomy (NCBI): domain Eukaryota; kingdom Metazoa; phylum Chordata; class Mammalia; order Eulipotyphla; family Soricidae; genus Suncus; species Suncus etruscus. The sequence goes on along the minus strand of NC_064862.1, from coordinate 87,296,560 downwards.
GGGGTTAATCCTGGCTCTGTGCTCAAAACTCACTCCTGGAAGACTCAGGGAACCAATGAGATGCTGGATATTGAATCTGGGTCACCTATGTGCAAGGCAAATGCACTACCCACTGTGCTATTTCTTTGGCCCCAGAAATATGACCATATTATATAACTATATTAAGGAATACATATGAAGAACTATGACTATACTGTATAAATAAAATATGCTTTTTTGGTGTGTGTGTGTGTGTATGTCACTCCCAGAAGTGTTCAGGCCTTACTTCTGGTACTGCTTTCAAGAATTACTCCTGGGGCCGGAGTGATAGCACAGCGGTAGGGCATTTGCCTTGCATGTGGCCAACTGGGTTTGATCCTGAGCATCCCATATGGTCCCCTGAGCCTACCAGGAGTGATTTCTGAGCACAAATCTAGGAGTAACCCCTGAGCACTGCTGGGTGTGGCCCTAAAACATAAATAAATGGGGCCGGGAAGGTGGCTCGAGAGGTAAGGTGTCTGCCTTGCAAGCGCTAGCGTAGGACGGACTGCAGTTCGATCCCCCGGTGTCCCATATGGTCCCCCCAAGCCAGGGGTGATTTCTGAGTGCATAGCCAGGAGTAACCCCTGAGCGTCAAATGGGTGTGGCCCCCCCAAAAAACATAAATAAATGTAAAAAAAAAAAAAGAATTACTGGGACCGGAGCAATAGCACAGCAGTAGTGTGTTTGCCTTACAGGCAGCCAACCCAGGAGATGGTGGTTCTATTCCCAGCATCCCACATGGTCCCCAACTCTGCCAGGAGCGACTTCTTAGCACAGAGCCAGGAGTAACCTCTGAGTGCCACTGGGTGTGACCCAAAAACAAAAACAAAAACAAAAAAACAAACAAAATCCAAAACAAAAGATAAAAAAAGAATTACTCCTGGTGGTACTTGGAGGTCCCTATGAGATGTCAGGGATCGACTCCAGGTTGGGCCTATACAGTTCCATCTTTCATTCTAGCCCCAAGTATGTCAAACCCTGGTTCAATCCCAAGCATCCCATAGGTCCCCGCAACCCATTAGAAAGACATCCCTGAGTGCAGAGCCAGGAGTAACCCTGAGCACCCCCAGTTTGAGAAAGGTGGGGAAGTGAGCGGGGCCTAGAGAGCGACTGGGGGGAGTGGGAGGAGCTTAGAAGCACCCTATTGTTTGTGGGTGTGGCCAGACCAGCTCTCTAAGATAGGTGGGTGGGGCCTGAGAGAATGACAGCAAGTGGGAGGGTCTTGGGCGTGGACGCGGCCTATGAGGCCTCTGATGATTGGGAAGTAGGTGGGTCTTAGGGAGAGTGGCAAGAGGATGGGCGGGACTGGAGAGTGGGCATGGCCTGGGAGTTGACAGATGGGGCAAGTGACAGGGCCCAGAGAAAAGGACCCAAAGAGGGAATGGATGGAGGAGACGGGGATCATCCCTGGTGGCTGGTGGCGAGGACCCCCCTTTTTTTCAGGTTGCAGATCTGAACTGAAAACTGTTTTCTTGGGCTGACGTTTTCCGTGATGGGCAAAGCAGGATCTTGGGCTGTGTTTGAGCCTGGTCAGTGGTACCCACCCTCCACGCCATCGGCGCACCTCATTGGTCGGATACTGACCAATAGGAATCCACCCCTGCGCATCCTGTATCTCTGGGATGCGTAGATGGAGGCCTTGGAGGCGGGTCATGGTCCCCGGCTCCCTCTTCCTCGCATTCTGTTGCCTTGTCCAACTCCGGCCTCCCCCTTCTCCATCGCCAGGTTCCTTCCTCTTCGGTTTCCATACTTGATCCCGAGACCTAGAAGCCCCTTTATCTTCCAGACAATACTCCCACCCTCCCACCCCACTTGCTGTCCTGGGAGAAGGCGCCTGGTCCACCAGGGGGCGACCGCGACCAAGCAAGGGAAGAGGTTGTTTCAGTATCTTGCAAGTAGGGAGTCTGAATGCAAGTGGTTTGCATTCAGGGGGTTTAAGTTCTTTTCTGCTTTTATTTATTTAATAAATATTTGAGTCCGGAGAGATAACAGTGGGCAGGACATTTTCCTTGCACAAATCAGACCCTGGACCAACCTGGGTTCGATCCCTGGCATCCCATATGGTCCCCCCACCCCCAAAATCTGCCAGGAGCGATTTCTGAGAGGAGAGCCAAGAGTAACCCCTGAGCATCGCTGGATGTGGCTCCAAAGCCCACCCCCAAATAAACAGATTATTTAATTGAAATACAGTGAGACAAACAGTGACAAAGTTGTTCATGATTGAGGTTCAGTTCTGTCATGTTTCCTAACCTCCCACAGTGCACATTTCCTGCCACCAATGTCCCCCGTTTTCCTCCTGCCCTTCTCCCTGCCCTCTGCCCTGTCTGTCTCTGC